>NW_006408978.1:227049-259144 GCF_000296735.1 Chrysochloris asiatica
AGTTGTTTTTATAAAAAAAAATCCAGAATAGGTATTCACACAGGAAAGCAATGTTCTTTGATGGTTACCAGGAATGGAAGGGGGCGAAAGGGCAAATCACTTTCTAGAAAGTTGTTGGCTGGTGAGTTTGAATTTCTGACCTTGCCGTTCAAACCAAAATGTGGTCCAGAGTTTGAATTTCTGACCTTGCAATTCAAACCAAAATGTGGTCCAGTGCTTATCCTACAGTGTTTGTTGTTGTTGTTGTTAAGTGCCGTCGAGTCAGTTTCGACCCGTAGAGACCCTGTACAGGGTTTCCGAGGGTGTAACACATGTTAATTCAGATAATGGAAAAGACTAAACACAATACATGAGAAGTCATTACAAGTGGACCAAGGTAAATATCAATACTGAAAGGAACAGAAGAATAAAGGATAATAATAATAAACACTACAACATATGCATTTGCAATAGTAGTAATAAAGCAGAAACTATGTGGTCACATTTATATGCTGTATGTGTGTGGGAAGGTGTATGGGAGAGCATAATACGTGTGTGTGCATGCATGTAAATGTATATATATATACATGTTTGTATGTGTTGCTTATATACTCATACATATAAGAAAGCACAAAGGAGGCACAGTTACAGATATTTCATGTTGCTGTTGTTGTTAAGCACAGTAGAGTCGGTTCTGACCTTTAACGACTCAGCGTAGTTTCAGAGGAGCAGTAGGTGGGATTGAACTGCTGACCTTGTGGTTTATAATCCAGTGTTGGTCCTACAGTGTCACACCAGGAGTCTAGATACTTCCTTGTTGTTTTGTTGTTCTGTTGTGATGTGCCATGGAGTAGGTTCCGACTCATAGCGACACTGCACAGGATTTCCTAGGCTGTAAATCTTTATGAGAGCAGAAAGCCTCATCTTTCTCCTGCGAAACAGCTGGTGAGATTAGCAGCCCGATTCGTAACCACTACATTACCAGAGCTGTGTAGATACTTCCTAGGCATATCTAAATACCTCACGGCATTGTTTTACTATGTTTGAAGGCTCAGGACCATAGTCTTGTGAGACAACTCTGTCAGTTGGCATAATTTGATTCATGCTTCATCCTACTTTGGTGAGTAGCACCAGGGTTTTATAAGCTTCCCTGCAGCCATTTAAGACACAGCTATTGGCCTTTTCCTATCTGGAGCAAAGAAGAGTGAAAGAAACTAAAGACTCAAGGAAAAAATTCGTCCAGTGACTAAAGGACCACATGAAACCCAGCCTTCTCTAGGCTGATGTCAGAAGAGCTAGATGAGGCCGGACTACCACTACCGACTGTTCTGACCAAGAACATAGTAGAAGGTTCCAGTTAGAATGGTAGAAAAATACAGAGCAAAACTCAAATTCATCATACACACACACATGCACACACACTGATTTGACTTATAGACCAGACCTATAGAGGAATTTGTAACCTAGTGGTTAAGAATCAGGTTACTAAACTCAGGGTCAGCAGTTTGAAACTATCAGTTGTTTTGTGGGAGAAAGATGAGGCTTTCTGCTCCTGTAAAGATTTACAGTCTCAGAAACCCTATACAGGGTCGTTATGAGTTGGAACCGACTCCACAGCACATCACAACAACAACAATGTTGACTGGTGCAGCAACTGGGCAAGGGTATGTAGATGTCCATCTGTTTTACAAAAAAATGACGAGGAGAAAATGATCCAGCTTCTTTACAGTAATATTTTTAACTCCCAGCTTTCTTGAGGTAAACAAATAGTTACATATCATTTGCTACTTTCTTATTATGAAAGCAGTTTTTGGAAGGAATGGAATGGAATCCTCTAAATACGTTGGGCATTAGCTAAGGTTGGGTACTAGACAAGTATCTTCACAGAGTCTATGCCGTGAGTTGGAAACAATGAAAAAAGAAAGAATTAAGTGTTTTCAGATCAATGTATGGAAGAATGCAAATCAGTAAAGGACTAGAAGAGTCAATAAAGACAGTTGTTGTTGTCAAGTGCCATCAAGTTGGTTTGAACTCATAGCAACCCTACACAGGATTGCCAAGGAGCAATTGGGTGGGTTTGAACCTCCAGCCTTACGGGTTAGCAGTCCAGTATTTGTCTTATAGCACCACACCAGGACTCCAATAAGGGAAGAGGAGAGACATCAATCTTAGTTGGTGTCTCTGGGAGTTATGGAATTGTGGGGGACATTGTTCTTTTCCTAAAGTAATTTGCATAGCTTATTGTCTTCAAGGATTCCTGGTGTGCCGCTGTAGGATAGGCACTGGACACTGAGGTCAATTTGAGCTTCAAGGTCAGTACTCCTTGAAAACCCCATGCAGGGTCACTATGAGTCCCAACTGACTCCATAGCACTTAAGAGAACTTTATCCTCAAGGCAAGCTTATATGAAAGAGAAACGAAATAGCCAAAGGACAGCAGGCCATCCTCTGTATGTGCTGTTATCTTGGGCAGAAGGGAGATATGTGGACTGTGGGTGGGATGAGATGGGTGGGATTGTTATATGTGGTCTGGGGGGGTGTTCAAAGATTGATGAGTTTATCTTTTTACCTAGAGGCCTTTAGCCATGCAGGCAGGCAGACCATTTTGAGATCATCAGACCTATAACCATTCATGTACAAACACTGCTTTGATTATTTCAATTTCAAATGTCATTAAAAAAAAAAAAAGAACTTATGTAATGAATCCAACAGCAATTAATTGAAGGGAGACAAATGGTCTGTTCTTGGATGTTCCACTCAAGAAAGCATATCACTAATATTATTTTGAAAGACATAAAGAAAAAGTGAATCAATTTTTCTTTTCAAATAAACTAAACACAAACAATTTCACTCATGAGTTGAGATGCTAACTGCCGGCTCCCCATGGAAAGGTAAGTTATCCTGCAATGATGTGACTTCTGTGAGCTAGTGCTCAAAATGGAAACACTCCCAGAGCTCCAAACCTCTACATTCCCCGAGATCTCCCCTAAGGTTCCATGTATACATTTTTAGGCCATCTGAAAGAAGCAGAAACTGTGTTCATTTCTTTCTCTTTGGGTTTGCAGAAGACCATTTGGTATTTTATAATGCAAGAACATTGCTGGTTGTGGTGGGAAATCTTCATAGTTCAAACAGGCTGCCTCTTTGGGATTTGTAGCACTGTTTTAGATTTCAGCTTCCTGCTACACATTTCTGCTTTGGTTTCCTGATGTTTCACCATCACAGCAAATGGCTTTTCAGAACAGAGATCTGTTTAAGCACTTTCCTTTATTAAATGTGGTGCATTTAGTATGGCTGGATCATATTACATAAAACTAAGTTGGCAAATTAATTACTGAGCATCATCTTGTCATGGCAAACTTATATGCACACATACACAAATGCAATAAATTATTGGCATGAACTAAATGAGTTGCTATAAACCATGAATTTCTATAGTCATAGCGGTGCAATTACTTTGCCATCATGGACCTCTTAGGTCTATTCAATAGCACCATAGCTGCCCGGACAGTCAAAACAGACAGACACACACACGCATAACGGACCCTCAAGATATTTATTGATGTACACAAAACCCCAAATCAGGCTAAATCATTCCCCACCAACCATCTTAAACCTATCAGGCCCCTTGTTGCCATGTAGACCTAAGAGAGGATCAAGATTGGGTTCTCTTTGCAGCTGAAGTTTTATGGGAGGCATGTATGAGTATTGTAAGATTATCATTTTCTATATTTTTAATCACCTCTCAAATGAGATCATGTTTTTTTTTTTATACTTATTTTAGGATACTTTGTTTTTCATAGTTTCCAGGGACTACAGATAATTATATAATTTTGCAAATGACATGCTAATGATAATTATGTTTTAATGTTTATAATAGCAATTAAAATTATACATATTTCCAAATAAGATTGATTAGCTGAAGTCCAGAAATTGACAGAATACCAATTGAGATGTTTCAACAAACCCAAGTCATAGTATTCTCAGTGCCTTCAAGTCATCAAAAAACACTCATCTATGCTGAGAAATTTGGAACACAGCTACCTGGACAAATGACTGGAAAATACCATATGAATACCAATTTCAAAGAGAGATGATTCTGCAGAATGCAAAAATTAGTGAATTGTACGGACTTCTGGTGTGGTGCTATAGATAGATCATCACTGGACTTCGAATCACAAGGTTGGCAGTTCAAACCCACCAGTTACTCCTTGGAAATCCTATACAGGGTCGCTATGAGTTGGATCTGAATCAATGGCACTTAGCAAGCCACAACAGCAATCATTCACATCACTGGTACTCACAAGGTAGGTGGTTGAAACCCACCAGTCACTCCTAGGAAAGCCTACACAGGGTCTCTATGAGTCAGAACCGACTTGATGGCACTTAACAACAAAATTATTATTATCACACACAAGCAAAATTTTGCTGAAGGTAATTAAAAAATGAATGCAGCAATACATTGTCAGAGAACTGCTAGAAATTCAAGTCAGATTCAGTAGAAGATATGGAATGAGGGATATCATTGTTGATGTCAGATCTTGTCTGAAAGAGAATTCCAGAAAGTTTTTTTAACTGTTTTATTGACTACGCGAAGACATTTAACTGAATGGGTCATAGCAAATTATGCATAACTTTGAGAATAATGGAAATACCAGTACACTAAACTGTGCTCTTGTGGAAACTGTACATAGACCAAGAGGCAGTGATATGCTTAGAACAAGGGAATGCTGTGTTGTTTAAATTAAGGAAAGGTATGCATCAGGGTCATTTCCTTTCAACTTCCTTTTTGAATCTGTATGGCAAGAAAATAATTTGAGAAGCTGGGCTAATTGAAGTAGACAAAATGCAAAACCAGAATTGGAGGAAGACTCATTAACAATCCGTGATATGCTAGCAACACAACCTTGCTTACTGAAAGCAAAGAGGACTTAAAGCACTTATTAATGAAAATCAAAGACTTTAGTATGGATTGTGCTTCAACATAAAGAATACAAAAACCTAACAACATCATTAAGCAGCTGCATCCAAAACAGAAAAGTTTGAAGTTGTCAAGGATTTCATTTTACTTGAGTCCACAATCAATATGCATGGAAGCATCAATCAAGAAATCACATGATGATAATGAATAATTGTTATCAGGCCTGCTTGTGAGGGTTGGAAATGTAAAGGTAGACATTTTGTAGCAAGAAGGGAGTGATTAACTTTGCAGTCCAGGAGCAAAGGTCCCTACGACTATCAAGGGAGAAGAGTGGAGAGCGGGACCCTACCCAGAGAAGTAGTGATGCCTGAGATGGAGGAAGAGACGTTGTCGTGGAGAGGTGGAGCAGCTGGGAACTTTAGATCCAGAGAGGGAGAGGGGCTATATGCTGAAGACCGGGGTGCAGGCTTGTAGTGTATACCCTTTGGTTGGTTGATGATGCATGGAGGGGATTGTAACCATGGCAATGAAACGATATATGATAGGATGAATATAAAACTAATGTTCTCCTATGTAAAGTATCACATAATTCATAATAAAGCATTAAAAAAAAAAAGAAATCACATGATGTGTTGTATTGGGAAAATTGTCTTTAAAGTTTTTAAAAGCAAAGATATCAGAATACTAAGGTATGCCTGGCTCATTCCTCCATGTGCATGCAAAAACTGAATAAGGAATAAAGATGAGTGAATAACTGATACCTTTGAATATGGCATTGGGGAAGAATATTGAATGTACCATGTACTTCATGATAGAAGAACAAACAAATCTCTCTTGGAAAAAAGTATAACCAGAATGCTCCCTAGAAGGGAGGATGGCGAGACTTCCTCTTACATACTTTGAACATGTTATCTGGAGGGGCCAGACCCTGGAAAAGGACATCATATTTGGTCAAACAGAGAGTCAGTGAAGACCCTCAATGAGATGAATGGACACAGTGACCCCAACAATGTGTTCAAAGTTAGCGATGGCTGTGAGGGTCGTGCAGGATTTGGACGTCTTTTTGTTCTGTTTTTCATGGGTTGCTATGAGTCAGGACCACCTTGATGACATCTAAAAATAGCAAAACACACAAAAGCAAGTTTACCCTTTAGTACCTGACAAGGGACTCTCTACTTGGCCACCTTTCAATGTGGCCCATGTTATTTAATAATTCTCACCAGGCAGTGTTTTATTCTGTGACACTTGCCCAGTGTAATCTATCATTGTTATGAGGTAGAATAGACTTGAAACACCTAACAACAACAGCTGAAGTTGCTTAACAAACTTGAATTATATAGTATTACATTTTGTTTTTGCAGTCCTGGTTTGGCACTGTAGGATAAGCACTCAACTCCAAGGTCAGTCTGAACCACAAGGTCGGTGGTTCAAACTCACCAGCCACTCCTAGGGAACCCTATACAGGGTTGCTCTGCGTTGGAACAACTCAACAGAACTTAGCAACAAAAACAACGTTTTGTTTATTTTTACTCTATCTGGTCTCTTATTCAAGTGGCTTTGTGCTTGAACCCCGAACAAAAGAGATCTTTGGAAAGAAGCATAAGGGTCTTAAGAACCTAAGGCAGCGCTGTAGGGAGGCCCCAGGTATCACAAATCATTTCTGAAACAGATCCGCAGTTTAAATTCCACAGTTACTGTGCCACATGGTACTAGGGACTTTGGTACCAGAAGGATTCAGGACCAAGGTGCTAGGACCTACAGCAGAGCCAAGGCACCCTGTCAGGAATGATCCTAACCTATCAGACTAAGTCCCAGTGTTATGACACAAAGAGAATCAAGACATCATTGGAGCTGGTGATGCAGCTTTGATGACTCCAGGAGTAGGGAGGCCCCTTTGTTGTACATTATGGGCCTGGGGGCTTTGTTGGTGGACATTATTGCAGGAAGAGGAAACTGGAGAAGGGTCTAGTAGAGTGAGCTATGCTTGGAATCACACATAATAGAACCTCTCAAGTACTCTCAGGAAGTTCGACAGGATTTGTTGTTGTTGTTAAGTGCCGTTGAGTCGGTTCTGACCCATAGTGACCCTGAACAGGGTTTCCGAGGCTGTAAATCTTTACGGAAGCAGAAAGCCTCCTCTTTCTCCTGCGGAGCAGCTGGTAGTTTCAAACTGCTGACCTCGTGGTTCGCAGCCCGATTTGTAACCACTATGCTACCAGAGCTCCTATTAAGAGATGAGAATGCCTGCTCTAATAAATCAAGGCAGAGTTACATAAATACTATCTTCAATTTTTATACCCAGGCCTGGAAATCATGTGGCATTGTAGGATAAGCATTGGACAGCAAGGTCATTTTGAGCCACTAGGTCAGCATTTCAAACTCACCATCTGCTCCTTGGAAAGTCTGACAGGTTACTAAGGATCAGAACTGATTTGATGACACACATTAATAACTATAATCTGAGGACAGCTGTTGTCGCTGTTGTTTTTAAGTGTCATGAGTCAATTCTGATCCATAGCGACCTTGTTAGGGTTTCTAAAGAGTGGTTGGTGAGCTTGAACCACTGACGGTGTGGTTCAAATGGAACTTGCAGTCCGGCACATTAACCTACAATGCCACACTAGGACTCCAGAGTCTACAAAGACTGTACATAAGATGGGTAGGAGTCTCTCAGTGGTGCAAATGGTTAAAACACTTGGGTGCTAATCACAAGGTTGATGGTTTCAGTCTACATATGGGTGCCTCAGAAGAGAGGCCTGAAGATCTACTTCAAAAAAATCAATCCTTGAAAACCCTGAGGAGCAGAATTCTACGATGACCCAAAAGGGGTTACCATCAATCCAAGTTGACGTTACTGCAGCTGACACGTGACAGGCATATACAGTGTGGCATGTGCAGGGGAACACACTGCCAACAGACTTTTTCAGATGACGAATCTGACGCACAGAAAGATTGATCCAGTTACTCTAGGGCAACAGATAGTGAGTGGTGGGGCCAAAATTTACTCCAAAGCTCTGCCACTAAATTAAAAATCAGCCACAAATTTAAAACGGCCCCTTCTGTGAAGGCCAACGAGCCTTGGGCCCTTGGTATACGTGTTTGTGTTACACGCCTGAATTGTAAGTATGTTGATAGCAGAAGGGATACCTAGATTGTATGACTAATTTACCACACAAATAATTATCCTGCCATAAATCAGAATTTAATCTATTCAGCTATCGTTCTGGGAAACATGTCAAGTTTCTTGGATAAAATGTCTATATCATTTAATAAATTTGAGAAATTACTTTTCCTCAGTTCAAGTCAGTATGGAGGGAATCCATAGGAAATGAAGCAAGAGTGTTGGGCCCTGGGGCTACAGGTGTGAATCCTAGAGACTTTTCAGGCTGTAGCTTCTCCTACGTTTTCCAATGTAGAGATTTTTTTAAAAAACAAACACACTTTACTTGGCTGACAGAGGCCTCCCAGCAAAATTTTCCTCAGATTCAAGTCTGATCAGAAGTCACGAACTTTCTGTAGCTGTTTGTGAAAAGGGTAAGGTTTTTGTTCCAAGCACAAGAGGCTAAAGCCAGGAAAGAAGAAACTGATTCCAATGGTATCATACTGGCCATATTACAGGGAAAAGGCACAGTGCTCCTGAAAACATTCTGAACTTCCAGGGAAGGAGTAGGACACAGTTTTCTCACCTTTCTTGCTTGACATGACTTTCTACAGAATTTCTACCTGCATTCCTGAAGTTGGACTAGCTTCTCAGGAGATCCACCTTAGTTAGACCACGTTGTTTCATGCCATTGAGTAGTGACCCCATGTGACAGAGAAGAAGTACCCTATAGGGCTTTCTTTGACATAATCTGTATGAAAGCTGGTTGTCAGGTCAGTCTCCTGTGGAGCCACTAGGTGGTTTCCAAGCAAATTTTCTGTTAGAAGCCAAGTGCTTAACCATTGTGCCACTAGAACTCCTTCCTAGGTAGTTGTACAAATTCCCTTTTCTTCTCTCTGACTGCTGCTTGGATATTTTCTTTCTTTCTTTTTTTTTTGAATCTCCATTCTCGACACCTGGAGGCTTCCTAGAACCTGCCTTTTATCTTCCACTCTCTATTTCGTACCTCTTCCAGTTGCTGGTCCAGAAAGACCTAAGTAAATGTCTGCATTGTCAGAACTGGTTGGAGGTGAGAGGTGAGCCCCAGAACCTGATTTTCTACCACCATGACCCTGCTGTAGGCTTGGTATCTCAGCAGCTCTTCCAGTTTCAATCCCTCCCCTGCTGCTAATATTCCAAAGACCCCTAGCCATGTACATCCTAGCAGCTGACTTTGTTCTTTATGGTTATATATCTAAAACAGTTCAGTCTGTGTTTGCGTTTTTTCATAAAATGAGATAGACTTTCTCCTTTGTTTAGTGTCCACACAGACCTCTGTGCTTAGAAAAGAAAGTTCGTATACGAAGTGTTTTGCCTTTGCTGGTTTAGGTAGGATGAGAAATGCCAGCAGCATGGCTGCATTGGAAAATTGCCAAGATGGTGCTATTATTATGTTCAGGATGGAAGGCAAAGAGATACTGACAAATATGCCTCACTGCAAGCTGACCAGAGGAGAAGGGGAACTCAGGGTGGAGGAAGGAAGTCAGAAGAAGGAAGAGGCAGACCGTCCCTTTCTTAGGAAGAACAGCCTGAGGAGCTAAGCTTGGACTGAAGAGGATTTTGAGGGAGATGGAGGAGGTCTTCACCTCTTTTCCTCTTTAACTATAATTGATTCAGACCAGCTTCTCTGTCTACTCAGATTTCCTCTCCATGACATGTCTCTTCATATCCGGTGTCTCTAAAAAAAATATTCACTTTCACACTTAATTTTGCATTTCCAATTTGATGTTCTTTTTCTACAAGAGGACTCTTCCAAATTTTATAAGACCCACATTCCTTCAAACCTGAGTCTGCCCTGATTAAAATCAAGAGCTAGGATTTCAGATATTAAGGGACCAATGGTGAAGACTCATACAAAGATAATATTAAAACAAAACAATTCTCTAAGATGTGCTGAGAACATTCACTACAAACACATACATTGTTGTTGTTGTTAAGTGCCGTCGAGTCGGTCCCGACCCATAGCGACCCTGTACAGGGTTTCCGAGGGTGTAAATCCTTACGGGAGTAGAAAGCACATACATAGCTATCCTTAATTTTAGTTACCTGATCTTTTATATCATTTAAATGTATTGTCATGCAGTGTATTGTGTTAAGTGCCATCAAGTCAATTCTCACCCATCACTAAGGAGTGACTGGTGGGTTTGAACCACTAATTTTGTGGTTAGAAGTCGTACTGCTGGCCCTACAGTGCCACATCAAGACTCCAGAATATATCCATCTTCTGATGGATGAGACCTAAAATTCTTCTCTTCTTTCTCATCAACTCCATAGCTGTTGAGTCTACAACTATACCACAACTACACCATTATGGTAAATAGGTTGTGGGTGCACTTAGTATGTGCTTACAGTTTTCTCTAGAGTCTTGCTGCTCAATGTATGATCCAAAGATCAGCAGTACTGGAATCTGTTCAGAGCTTATAGAGCCCTGCTGGCTTTGTGGGTTAGGCAATGGATTGCTAACCACAATTTCAATGGTTCAACCCACCAGTCATTCCATGGGAGAAAGGTGAAGCTGCCTGCTCCTGCAAAGATTTGCAGTCGCTGAAACCCTAGGTAGAATTTCTAGGAATCAGAATGAACTCAACGGAAGTTCAGTTGTTATTTGGAAGTGTGCTAGAAATTTGGAATCTCCCCACCCCAGACCAATTGAGTCTGCATTAGATAAAAAGATCCCCAGGTGATTGCCTACACATTAAGCACTGTCTGAAGTACTCGCTCCATTTCTGAGTGACAAAGAGCATTTGCTTATTGGTTATTTCTTTGAATTTCAGTAAATACAGTCATCTTACTGTTGGAATAAACTATAAAATTTGTCTGATGCCTGAACCTGCTGTGTTTATTGTATCAGGAAGAATACTTGGTTAATCCTTAGTAATTTTTTTTTTTTTCTTTTTCCTTGAAATCCTGCTCACCTTTGCTTTCTCTCCAGTTTGCAACACGAAGAAGGAGGTCTCTTGGTGTCAGTCTCTCAAAGAACTGTTCCTTGCAGGTGAATAACAAGTCTGGCAATGGAAAACATGTGCTATACCCAGCCCCTGGCAATGGAAAGGGGTGTACTGTATCTGGCCCCTTTCCTTGCTGCTCCAATGATTGACTGCCAGGGGTTTCTATAACCGCTGGTATTGTCTCTTACTCTCCAAGTTGACACCAGAACGTTTACAAATCAACATTTTCAGATCACAGAGAAGGTTGCAGTTAGTTCAGAGGCAGGAACACATTTGGCATCTGACTTGTTCTGAAAGTGTCATCCCTGTCTTCTTTATGCTCCCGTACCATATTGCTAATCCCTCTATTAGGAGTCCTTATTTCATTCTGTCTGCCATGATATTTGTTATATGTTGCCTTCTCAAATGGATTATAAACTCCATTGGGGTAAAAATAATCCATATTCATTTTTATTCCCATCAGTACATCCAGATTTAGTATGAGACCTCATATATACCACATCCTGAGTGAATTCATGCATCAGAATTTTACTCTCTGTGTAGACACACATACACACACATATGCATTTCTGTATATGAGTTTCCAAGCTCTCTCTTTTAAAATTAGATTTGTTGTTACAGAGATATCAATGATCATGACTTGTGGATTAGAGTAGGAATTGGATAATAACTCTTGGCTATTAACTGGTAGAATGTTAAAGCTTTATTTCCAAAGCCCCAGTAATAGCAGATGGACTATAGCACTCTCAGATTTGATCTAGCAACATTCATTAAACTCCGTGAATGAACCAGATGGTAAAGAGTTATACTGGGGAGAGTAAGCTTAGATGTGATCAAGTAATAATTTTCTGGTAACTTTTTTTTTTTTTTTTTCCTTTTCAAATGGTAGAACCTTATGAAGAGCTATTTGGAGATTTCACTTCACTAATTCACAACATCCATAGATTCAGCCTGGGCAGGATAATTCCCTGGGTTCGAATCCTGACTTTGTCACTCTTTAGCCCTGAGGCTGCTCTGTGCCTCCATCCTTTTTGTAAAATGAGGATCATCAAAATGCCTTTTCTTTTTAGCAAAGATTAATTGAGACATAGAACACTACCTGGCATGTAATAGACGATACATATGTGTTTGCTATTATTCTCCGTCAATTAAAATAATAATAACAATAATAAAAACACACTGTGCAGTTCATTTTGGAGCTGTAAATACTCGCTTATGTTGTATATCCATTATGTTTCAGTAAAACCTGAGGGTACACACGGATGGATACTTTCATCCATTCAATCAACACTTCAGCCAATGGACTGAACACTATGTCCCCTAGATCTGAAGTTTTTAGCTGTTGGCTGTGACTACAGCTGTGTTTTGATTTCGATTGATGTTTTGTTCCTGCAGTCCTCCTGATGGACATATTCTAAGATGACTTCCTAAAAGCCACTGCTTTCTGGTATCCACACGCTTGTGCAATCCCTCCTTCTGAGTGTTCATGAAAACGGACTTACCTCAAACTAATAGAATGTGACAGAGGGAAAGGAATGACAGGCCTGTGATTACATTGGGTTAAAGTCTCCTTTTCATTGATGAAGTGACTTGCTATGTTGAGGAAGACCACAAGGCAAGAATTTTGTGTGACCTCTAGCGCCTGCAGTAGCATCCATACAATAACCAGCAAAATGTCCTAGCCCTCTATTATACAACTACAAGGAAATAAATTCTGGCTCAGTGGGTAAAAGTTCTGACCTACTAATTGAAAGGTAGGTGGTTCAGACCAATCAATCATTTCATGGAAGAAAGAATGAGCTTGGAGACACATCCCTTTCCAGCCATACCACCAGATAATTGCAGTCCAGCAGACATCTTGATTGTAGCCTTATGAGACCTTGAGCAGAGAACCAAACTAATTTGTGCCTGGATTCCCATGCCACAGAATGGCCAGGACTAAATATGGATAGTTTAAAATTCCTCCATTTGTGGTCATTTGTTTCAAAAACCACAGAAAACTAAACATAGCACAGTTACCAACACATATGGAGTGCTCACTCTTGACAGGGTATCCAACAGTCTAAAACCTTTGATGTGTCTTTGACGTGCTGATACCAGCAGATTTTGTGTTGGTTGAGTGTGGTGCTACACTGGATCTACACTGGACTTGTATCCACAAGGTTGGTAGTTTTAACCCACCATGCTGCTCCTTGGAAACCCTACACAGGGTCACTATGAGTCAGAACTGCCTCGATGTCAACAATGAACAACAATGAGAGTTCTTTAAGGTGGACTTGCTTGGGCTGATCCAGACAATTTTTAGGCTCAATTCCACCTTGCAGTAAAGGGTTGGCTTGGAGTCATCTGGGAAGCAGCATTGATAAGTGTTTTAGGTTTTAGTCACTCTAATACGTGTGGGTGTGGGAATGCTCATTGTTATTTAATTTGCAAGTTTCCTAATGTTGTCCAAAGGAGTCATTGTGGCTCAGTGGGCTAAGTTGTGACCTGCTTACTGGAAGGCAGGCAGTTGGAACCCATTACGATATCAAATTTCATGGAAGAAAGTTGAAGCAGTCTGCCTCTTAAGATTTACATACTCAAACGTTATGGAGTAGTTTTACTCTGTCCCAGGGTGAATATGATTTGGAAACCACTGGAGAACAGAGAGTTTGATTTGGTAATATTGACCATAATTTCATATGCTTATTTACTAACTATCTTTTTTGGTTAGGTATCTATTAAGATCTTTTGCCTATTTTGTAACTGGGTCATTCATTTTTTATTGTTGTATTTTAAGAACTCTTTGTATAGTTTGTACATAGGTTCTTCAGCAGATGTATGTTTTGCTAATATGTTTTCCCAATATGTGACTTGTCTTTTCTTACTCTTAACAGTATCTTTCCCAGAACAGAAGAACAGTTTTAAATTTTGACTACTATTCTCTTTTCCAGGATCACAACTGGTTTAGAATAATTTTTTCATAGAGGGAATGTCTGGTTATGAGAGCTCTGGTCAGATCAGGGAAATGTGGAGTTAGTCATGCTCAATTCCCAGTGGTCAGCTTCAAAAGCTTAGGTTATGTTTGTAAACACAGGGAAGAACCAAAGGTTTTGTTGAAATTCCAATTGAAGTCCAGCATGACATTAAATCCCCAAATAGCAATATATGCAGAACAGTTAATTTTATGCCTTCTCAAGGGAATTTTTTTTCTAATAATTCAACTGTAACATGATCATATGAGTAAACTAAACCCACATAGTTGCAGTTATATGTTGTCAAAGTTTGCATCATTTTAAAAGTAGTTATTAGAGAGAAACTAAATGATTCACTACAGACTCTTTTATTTGAAAATAATTGTAAAGAAATAGTAACAGTGGTAGTGGTGAGCCATCCAATCAGTTCTGACTCATAGAGACTATGCATAGGGTTTCCAGGGCAGAAAATCTTTGCAGGAGCATAAAGCCTCATCTTTTTCTAGCGGAGTGGCTGGTAAATTATAACTTCCAACCTAATAGTTAGAAACCCAACATATAATCATTACACTATCAGATCTTAAGTGCCATCCAGTTAGTTTGACTCATAGTGACCCTGTATAAGGTTTCCAAGGAAGGTCTGGTGGGTTTGAACTGCTAAGCTTGTGGTTAGCAGTCCAATGCTTACCTTATAGCACCAAAGTAGGACTACACAGTAACACTGTTGTTGTTGTTAAGTTCCATCAAGTAAAGTGTGACTCATAATGACCATATGGTTTCCAAGGACCCACTGGTGAGTTTGAATCACCAACCTTGTGGTTCAAACTGACCTTGTGGTCAAGTGCCTATCCTACAATGCCGTACCAGGATGTGTTAATTGCTTATTGGAGAGTGGGACTTTAAGATATTTCTATTCTATACTGAAGAAGGTTGCCAATCACTATAGGTTTACTGTGCAGCTCTTTTATCTACTTCCACATTTCTTTATATAGAAAAAGAAGCTCTTTACAACTTGGCTACAGTGTTCTTTCCTTGCATTCTCACCTTACTTTTCACATATAGTTGATATTATACAGAGTTCTGTTCAACTTTACACAGCTTTGCATGAGATGTTTCCAGTGCCTGATCTGTGCTTCTCTCCAATCTTTTCTTTTGGAATTTCCTATTTATCCTTCAAGGACCATGTCAATGAACACTTCATATCAGTTCAGCCACTTCCATAGTTTACCTGGCCTTCCATCTATTATAGCTTTGGTCACCTTCCGTGATGACTGTTTTCCTGTCAATTCTTTCTCCTGGAGAGGCAACTCCTCGCCTAAAAGGAAACGGTCAATGTTTATTCCTCATTTTCTTCCCAGCTGGATTTAAAGTATCTACCCAATGCTTGTTATTATATATAATAGAATATTACAGATAGTAGAGTTTCTTTCTGCCCTACCTGTTGCTCGGGAAGCATCTGACTGTATTGTGGGCACAGGAAGTTTTCAGAAATGCCCATCACAGCAGAAACAAAATCTTTCCCAATGATTACTGCTTTTATATAACTTGAAAAAAGGGAAGACAGATTATTTTTCTCTTTCTGCCAGTTGTTCAGCAGATGTTAGTCAGGTTTCACATGGATGCCAAGTAACATGCAAGGCATACCAGTTGTTTAATGCTGGATAGTCTTAAAAGGGAGAATAAGAAACTGCAAATGATGACCCTCCTCTAGGGACCTTATTTCTTGGTGACATGCTGCTATGTAATAAATATAAAGAAAATGTTTCTTTCAGGAAAAGTAAGTAGGGGAGAAGATTCCTTCTTGATGAATCCTTTGAATGCTCATAGATGTTCTAAGCACAACATTGGCCATATGTTTTACGGTAATATTCTGAAAATACACATGGCTCTAGTGCTAACTATTTCAGAGTATAGTGCTTGATAGATCACAGGTACTTATAGCTACTTAATAGGTGTTCATTGAGTGAATTAAGGAATAAATAAATGAATTGAAGGTATTCGTGGAGCTGTTCATATCCTTCATCCTTTTGAAATAAGAGTGAAGAACTTTCATAGTTCTTAAAGATCAACACTCATGGAACAAGGAATCAAGAAATCAAACAACATATTTCATTAGGTAAATCTGCTGCAAAAGTCCTATTTAAAGTGTTAAAGAACAAAGATGTCACTTTGAAGACTGAAGTGTGCCTGACCCAAGCCATGGTATTTTCAATTGTCTCATATGCATGTAAAACCTGGACAATGGATATGGAAGACCATAGTAGAAGATTCGATGAATTTGAATTATGGGATTGAGGAAGAATATTGATGCAAAAACAACAAACAAATCTGTATTGGAAGAAGTACAGCCAGAATAAACCTTAGAATCAAGGATGGCAAGAGTTTATCTCAAATACTTTGGGCATATTTTCAGGTAGGGTTAGTCCTGGAAAAAGGACATCATACTTAGCAAAGTAGAAGGTCAACGAGAATGAGGAAGACCCCCAAGGAAATAGAATGACACAGTGGTTGTAATAATGAAAATATTTCTGATGATAGCCCAGGACAGGACAGTGTTTCATTTTGTTGGGCACAGAGTCACTATAAATCAGAACTGACTCAATGGTACCTGACAACAACAACAGCGATGATGTTGACTGGATTTAGCTGATAAGAATTTGATAACCAGTCTTATTGTCTTGGAAGTTTAGTCTTACATTGTATATTGACCTTCATGTCCAGTGATGAGGGTACATGAGCAAGGGCTTCTGGTTGGCTGTCCTCATTCAAAGGTATGTGTTGTGTTCAGTATCTAGTTTCTATCTGGTCCTATGATAGGTACTCTGTGGGTTCAAGATGGTAACAGATGCCACTGCTCCCAAGTGCTTATCCTATAGCTATAGGGAAAATAGAAAATAGAATGACTTAAGAAAAAGCTAGAAAGTCATTGTAGGAATGAGAAGAGTGTGGGGAGAGGAAAGATAGTCTGATTGACATTCTCTTAGTCCTGCATATTGTCTATCTAACCCAAGTTCACTGCCGATCATTTATCTTGTCTGTACACTTATTCATTAAGCAAATTTGAATTGACTACTCCTGTATTTCAAGTGCTTTGTGAGATACAGAGAATACAGTGGTGAGTGAAAACAAATGCCATTCCTGGAAATAAGCAAAAACAACCTTACCGTGTCAATAAATGTAAAATTACAACTGTGGTATGCGCTTCAGGGAGACGTGTAGCAATAAGGTCAGAGATGACGTCATATGTGTCTTTGGCCCTCGGGACCTTGCACGTTGCTGGGTGCCTGCTGTTGTGGTGTGCTGTTGAGTCAGTTATGACTCATAGCCATCCTGTAGAAGACAGAATAGAACTGTCCCATAGGGTTTCTTCATCTGTAATCTCCACAGCAGTAGACAGTTAGGTCTCTTCTCCCACAGAGCAGCTATTGGGTCTTAACCTCTGATATCTGTGTGAGCACTCTAACCATTGTACCACCAGAGCTTCTTCTTGGTGCCTGTTTCTCTTGTTGTTAAGAACCATTGGGTTGATTCTGACTCATAGCAACCCTGTACGGAGTTGGGATTGAACCCTTTGGTTAGCAGTCCAGTGCTACAACACACCAAGACTATTCTTGATGCCTGTTGTTGTTAAGTGTCATCAAGTCAACTCTGACTCATAGTGACTCTGTACAGGGTTTCTGAGTTGTGGCTAGTGGGTTTGAACTGTTGACCTTGTGGTTCACAGTCCAGTGGGGATCCTACAATACTACACTAGGAGTCCTTTTTGGTGACTGTTGTTGTTAAGTGCCATTAAGTTGGTTCCAGCTCATAGCGATCCTGTATAGGGTTTCCTAGGAATGGCTGATGAGTTTGAACCGCTGACCCTGTGGTTCAAACTGACCTTATAGTGCAGCACAATGCCACATTAGAACTCCTTCTTGGTGCCTAGATACTCAAATGGGTTTATCAGTGAAACAAAAACAGTTGCTGTTTTATTGATTTCAACTCTTGGTGACATCATGTGTGACAGAACAGAACTATGGTCCATAAAGCTTTCAAAGGCGGAATTTTCAGAATTAAGTATCTAGACTTTTCTTTCAAAAGGCTCACTGAAACATTCTTCCTTTCAATGAGTAATCTACTGTGTTAAGATTGTGTACCTCTCAGAGACTCCCCAAAAAGACTTTCAAGCTGAAGTACAACATGTTTTTGAGGTAAGGGGCAGAAAATTCCATTTACTTTGTCTTGCCATCCACGTTCTTTTGAATGATTGTTCATTATGCTGATTATAAATTAATAGCTCTTTAATTTTTCTTTAAGCATCTTTAATTAATTATGAGACCATAATAACCCAGTCAAGTCAAAGCAATTTATTTAGATTGCCCTGATATCAAGATGCTGATTCAAATCCTCATCTCTGAGTTCCTTCTCTATTTCTACCTTCCATATGCCATGACGTATTAGAAGCAGTATATTGTAGAGGAAAGAGTATGTGGTGCAAAATCTGGCCTGGATATTTGCTAAATCTCGAGTCTTACTGTAATAGTTGCCCTATCAGCTACAGTTGTAAAAGTCATTTTAGATTATCCAGCTCTGGTAGCGTAGTGGTTACGAGTTGGGCTGCTAATCTCAAGGTCAACAGTTTGAAACTACCAGCAGTTCCATGGGAGAAAGATAAGGCTTTCTGCTCCAGTAAAGATTTACAGCCTCGGAAACCCTATACAGGGTCACTATGAGTTAGAATTGACTCCATGGCACATAACCACCACCAGTACCAACTTATATATACAACAATTGCATTGCACATTACTATTTATTTCATATAAGAGGGTGAGTCAAAAATTATCAGTACTCCTGTGATATTAAAACACTAGAACACGAACACGACTGATGACAACACTTAGCATGTGTGTAAAATGATTCTGTTGAATACACAAGTGACAGTGCATTATATGGTGAATAATTTACAAACCAGCCATAGCTTTGCCTATGAAAGAATCCACAATAGACTCGGGTTTTGAGAAGTTTGTGCACGATGGGTACCTAAATAACTCGTGGAAATGCATAAGCAGAAGTGTTTGGACATTGTCAAACAAAATTTGGACTGATACTCAAAGGAAGGTAAAAATTTCTTTAAAAAAATAAAATAAAATCACTCCTGATGACGAGACATGGATTCATCACTATAAACCTGAAAATAAACAGTAGACTATGGAATGGAAATATCCTCAATCTCTGGCCAAGAAAAAGTTCAAAAGTCAGCTGAAAATTGATGCTTACAGTTTTCCGGCATTCTCAAGAGCCAGTATTGGAACACTATCAGAAAAAAATGTTCAACAATCAACAGATGCTCACTGAAGATCTGAAGCCTAAACTTCTGATCAAAGGCAGAAGACTGCTATCCAAGGGCATTGTGATCTTGCATGACAATGCACATCCACACACCTCTGTGCACACTGTTGACATTTTACAAAAACTTCATTTTGAGGTGTTAAAGCATCTTCCCTATAGTCTCGATCATGTTCTATGGGACTTGGTTACCTGAAAGTAGTCCTTTGAAGATGAAGACTCACCTGTGATGAAGAAGTGAAGACAGCGGTGCATTCATGGCTCACAGCTCAGCCTAAAACATTTTTTAATAAGGGAATATGAAAGCTTGTTGACAGACGGGCAAAGTGTATTGAAAAGCAAGGAGACTATAACGAAAGATGTTGTACTTGTCTTTTCTGAGAGTTCATTCAAATACATCCTACAGTCAGAGTGCAGGTAAATTTTTTCTCAACCTTCTATATAGCAATTGATGGTAACAATAAGGCTGACCAGGAACTTTTCAAATAGAAGAATAATACAAACAATAATTGTGTAGGTTTTAAGTAGAAGAATTATAGAAAAAGAAAATGTGTAGGCTTTTATTTTATAATTGTGAGTTTTATGTCATTCACCATCACATATTTCAACACAATTTGTTATAGAAAACAGCACTCTCTCCATTTACTTCTTCACATTTTCCTACCTCAAAGGCAAATATTTTGATGTTATAGGTTAAACTTTAGTATTTACCATCATGGTCTAATGACACTACTGAATTATTTTATTCTCTTCACTTGTAAGCACTATATGTGTACTATCCACTCTGGAAAATTAAAGTTAAAAAAAAAAAAATTCTTTACTGTTCCTTTCAATCCTATTGACATTTTGGACGAGATAGTTATGTGTTGTGGAGCCCTGGTAGCATAGTGGATTATAAATTGGACAGTTTACTACAAAGTTATAGGTTTAAATCTACCAGCTGCCCCACAGGAGAAAGATTAGGCTTTCTGTTCCTATAAAGACTTACAGCCTCAGAAACCAGATACAGGGTCGCTATGAGTTGGAAATGGCTCAATGGCAAACAACCAACCACCAATCAATTATTTGTTGTTGAGTACTGTTCTGGGCATTGCAGAATGTTTAGCAGCATGCCTGGCCTCTACTGAATAAGATGACATCGCCGTACACCAACATGTGACGATGAGAAGTGTCTCCAGATTGCCAGATATTTGGACGGCAACACTAACCCTGGTTGCTCACCACTGTGGTGTGATTGTGATACAGGAGTACACAAATCTTTCGGGTTCAGATAGTAAATATATTTGACTTTGTGGGCAAAATGATCCCTGTCAAGACCATTCAGTGTTGCAATTGCAGTGTGGAAGTAGTTATGGACAATATGTAAATGAATGAGCATAGCTGTGTTCCAATAAAACTTTATTGACACAAGAAGTCATTTAGCCAGATAAGGCTCACAGACTTTAATTTACCAATTGGCACAAAGTGTAAAGACTTTAAAGACACAGTTGGTTCTAGGCCACCGATCTCAGATGATCTCAGGTAAAACTCAATAAAAATAACAGTGCCTATTTCATGGGATTTTCATGAGGATCCTAGAAACTATTCAATGTAAACATTTCTACCATATAGTCGTATTATTCACCCTTCCTGGTCCTTGTTGTCATCAGGTTCATAACTAAAATGTGTTCATGGCTGTCAACAACCCCTTTGTGCTATAATAAAATATGTCTTTCTAAAAGTAAGCAAATGTATCCTGATTGTCATGTTACATCTTTAGTCTACTCAGGTGCCTGGCACAGTGTTGCTGTTTGCTACATATTTAGTGAAGGAGCCAATGACTTAGAGCAGCCTATTGTACTTTATGTGATTTTCTTTCATTTTTACAACAATACTGGCTCTTGAGAAGAAACACATTCCACTAAGACTTTCCTTTTTAATCTTTGCTTTCAACACTAATAGAATATTTTTGCCTGACAATTTGTAGATCAAATGATTTTTAAAATACTTGTAAGAAACATTTTGTACTTTACCACAGTTTTCAAAAGAGCTGGAACGTAGCATTATTCTGTTAAATCCATCCTATGAGAAACACAAAAGGATAATGATATAATTTTTATATTAGAATCAATTATTTTATAACATCTAAAAATGAAATCATGTATCACACACTCTGTCTATGCAACTTATAAAAACGGATCCTTCTTTTAGAATCTAACAATCTACTGCAAGCATTTGTCGTCCTTTCCTATTGAAATATATAAACTAAAATAAACTGTAACTCTTCAGAAAAAAATGAAATAGTGTTGTAAACTTAACATTTAACTTACTCCAAGAGAACTGAATGAGTCAAAAATAATGGAAATAGGTCAAGAGATAGAAGATTTGGGGATTTCAGGATCTTTTCTGGGTTTCTATTTTTTTTATATTTTAAGTCTCCTGTAAGTGTGGAATTGAGGAGTTTAGGAGATTGTTTAATTCTGGAAGAAGTGAGTGACTTTACTTTGAAACTTTAGAGAACAGTTTTGTCGGGAATATACTTATTCCTGGTGTGGCGTTGTGGGTTATGCACTGGACTTCAAGGGCAGCTTGAATCACAAGGTCAGAAGTTCAAGCTCACCAGCCACTCCTTGGAAACCCTATACGGGGTCACTATGAGTCAGAACTGACTCGATGGCACTTAGCAACACCATCATACTCATTTAAGGCAGAAGTAAGGGAACTGTGTTCTGTCTTGGTAACAAAGAAAAACTTGGATACCAAAAGGGAGTTATAGGTCTTTCTAAAGAGACTCTGATGGCTCTAAGGTTCTGAAAGTGAAAACAGTTTTGATATAGTCCATTTCTATTGGTTGTTTTCTTGAGGCACATGAAAGAAGAAAAGCATAAACAATAGTTGTTGTTGTTGTTGTTGTTGTTAGGTGCCATCGAGTTAGTATTGACTCATAGCGAACCTATGCACACCAGAATGAAACACTGCCTGATCCTGGGCCAATCTCACTACTATTGCCACGTGGAAGTGTTTTTTTTTGTTTTGTTTTGTTTTTGTTTTTTAAATTTATAACCTTTTATTAGTGAAGGTGTCCATAAGTACAATCGGGGTGCATATAAAACCGTGGAACATTCCTGTTCTTACCCATCTGAGCAGAGTGTCTTTTTTTTTATTTTATTTATTTCATGTGATTAAAGAAGGCACTTGGTCTCAGTGAAGTTTGTGAGTCAGAGGTGTAATGAGGGAAGGAAAAAAAAATCCTTGGGCCAAGTCAAGGAACTGCAAGAGTACACAGGACAGGGGATGGTTTGGGAGCAGGGGAGCATTGGCACCAAGTCTTGTCAGTGACTTTCTCTCCAGTTCGGGTAAACTAAGTTGCCAGTGATTGGTTACTGTGAATATATTTTTCTAAACTCAAAAGTCTCTGCACAATTGATAGAACCAGAGAGAGGGTGTGTTTGTGTTCCCTTTTGGGTTTCTCTCGTCAGTAGAATATGTACATTTATATCCCAAACCCTGGTGGTGGTTTTATACTCATGGTGATGGGTGTCTGTGGTGTTTGGGATTTGAAAATGGATTTTGACCATGCTAAGAAGTGTCCTCTGGGTTTGTTGGGGGTCTTTTTTTTTTTTTTTTCCCTGCTAAGGTGCACAGCTAGCTGGTTGCTTATTCACTGGCTTTGGTTCCATTGAAATTGGCATCACAAGCGTCCATCTCTTTCATCAGAACCTTCCGTGATGTGGCAGTAAGCAGTGACTCATCCATCGATGCTGCCACTTGGCCAATCCATCTCATTGAGGTCTTCCTCTTTTTCTCTGACCCTCCACCTTACCAAACATGATATCCTTCTTCAGTGACTGGTGCCTCCTGACAATATGTCCGAAGTATGAGAGATGAAGTTTGGCCATCTTGGCCTCCAAGGAGCACTCTGCTGCACTTCTTCCAAAACGAACCTATTGGTTATTTTGGCAGCCCATGGCACTTTCAATATTCTCCTCCAACACTATAACTCAAAAGCATCAATTCTTCTACAGTCTTCCTTTATTCACTGTCCAGCTTTCGCATGCATATGAGGTGACTGAAAATACCATGGCTTGGGTCAAATGCACCTTAGTCCTCAAGCTGACATCTTTGCTCTTCAACACTTTGAACAACAGTAGGTAAGTTTTATGTAAAATGCCAGGAGCCAAACTCATAGCAGAACAATTTGGTCCAGGTTAGGGGATAGACAAGTCAGACAGCTTCTTGTCACATTAAAATATTATTAAAAAATTCACACATGTGGTGCCATAGTTTCTCAGGATAATCCACCCAGATACACTAGAGAGACTATCTCTTTCCAAAACTTTCAGTTCTCTCCCTGTGTCATTATCTCTCTCTGTATCTCTCTTTCTCAATGCAGTGGACTAAGCATTGGGCTACCTACTAAAAGGTCGGTAGTTCCAACTCATCAACTAACCTGGAGGAGAACGATGATGCAGTCTGCAGCCATAAAGATGTACCATCTTGAAGACCCTGTGGAGTATTCCTACTTCATCCTGTTGAGTCACTAAGAGTTAGAACTGACTCTTGTTTTATTTTGTTTTTACCAATTCATTTCTTTATGTGAAACTTCATGGCTTAATATAAAGGCACCTACCACTGCTTGTACATAACTCTTGTCCTGGTTTCCTTCTGAGTCCTTTCCAAAGTGTTGCAGTTGTACCTCATCTGGCACTCCAGATACATCTCCCTTGACCCACACCAGAAATGAGGGTCTTCCTCATTGCTTCCTTTTCTGGCACACAGAAAATTGTGTTCTGAGAGCAAGCCCAAGAATTTCTGGTGGTTCTATTATCTGCCCCGTGGTTCTATTCCACATTATTAATCTGTGTACAATGGCAAAGTCAATAAGAAAATGCAGTAACTGATGCCACCATTTGCAAGAGTGCCTTTTGATTGTGAAACTTTTTAATTGCTGGTCAAACTAGTCTGCTCCTCCGATAACGTTGTTGAATTCTGCAACTGCTCTTGAGTGAGGAATTTGTTCTTTGCTTTGTTTTACAACAGTAATGTTATTTGGTTTATGGAATGTTGACAAAACTGTCACCAGTTTATTGTCCTGCCACTTTATTGCTGGCATGCATCCTTTCATACGAACTCTCAATTCTCCGTGCTATAAATTATCTTTGCTGCTGACCATGTAGGCAGCCCCTTTCTAGTTACTCATGCTGTACCAACAACATAGGGTCCCTTTTCATTCATACTTTTTATCAAGTAGTGCTGTGATTGTTGTTAAGTGCCATCAAATCGGTTCAGACTCATTGAGACCCTGTATAGGGCTTCCAAGAAGTGGCTGGTGGGTTTGAACCACCAACCTCCTGGTTAGCAGTTCCATGCTTATCCTAAAGTACCGTACCAGGAATTTTCATGTAAATGTTGTTGTTACTAAGAACTATGGATTGAGTTCCAACTCATAGCAACAGTGCATAAGGATTCCAAGGAGTGGTTGGTGGGTCTGAACCAGCGACCTTGTGGTTAGCAGGCCAGTGCTTATCCTACAGGATATGAAGGAAATGAACCTATGAGAATGGTATTATGAATGACAGAGTCCCACTTCAGCCCTTTCACCAAAGTCTGTGTTGTTCTCTTCCACAACGGATACCAAACTCAGTCACAAAAGCAGCTTCCAAGTAGCCAGGCACCAAACTGTGGACCCAAGCTTGGTGGACTTTATGGGTATGTATTGTTTTAGGAGCTCTGGTAGCATAGTGGTTATGAGTCAGCCTGTCAGCCTCAAGGTCAGCAGTTCAAAACTACCAGCGGTTCTGTGGAAGAAAGATGAGGTGTTCTGCTCCCGTAAAGATTTACAGCCTCAGAAACCCTGTGCATGGTCACTATGAGTCGGAACTGACTCCGTATTACTTAACAATAACAACAACATTGTTTTATTAGTGAATGACCTTGGAAGGCACCATACTTTCATCAACTGCTGTGGCATTTGAGAGTACACACACATCTCCTTTAAATGGCTAGTGAGACCATTTTCAATGCGCACAATGTATGAAGCCAGCCATAACCATGTTCTTTTTTGCCTATGGCTTTTGAATTGTCCTCGCAGTGTAAAGTCTTAGTCAGTTTCTTGAACATGGCTTTAGTCGTAAGTTCTGAAGCTAAAGCAATTCCCAGGCTGGGGTCACTGGTTCAATAATGCCTGTACTCCATCAAGATGTGTGGACTATTCCTATGGTCACAACATTGAATGCCTCGATTTCCTTTCTGGTTGCAGACTGCCACTTTCCAGTTGACCTTCTAATCTCTTTCCTGCCCTCTGCATCTTGTAGTACGTTCCTGGGTTGCACAAAGATTCTTTGGGTCCTTTGTAGTTCCAACATCTTTTCTGAAAATACACACAAAAAAGTAAGCTATTTTTATGATTGTATGGATAAAGTCAGGGTCAACTTGGACAGGTTAGATTTCTGAATTATGAGATCTCTGCACACCAGTGCCCTTCATTTCCTTCCCTTTCATCATGAGCATCGTCATCTACTTCATCCCTTTCCTCTGCTACATTGGGTTCTTCCTCAACTACCAGGTCTGTACTGTTGTACCAATCTTCAGAATGTGCTGCAGTTTGTTCAAGACTAATAAGGCCCTCAAAGACATCCTTGTCACACTCATCCTCTGAGTGCATGTCATTGTTGGGTAGAGAAAAGAAATACTCTAGAATGTTTTCAGTGATTCTAAATCTCTTTCCCATTTAACTCAGAAACAAAAGAGCGATCCTGGAAGATTGCAAGACAACATTGACAGCCAAGGAGGGATGACACAACGCGATTGTGTGTACAATCAGTGACACCTGAGAATGCTTAGCTCTAGCTCTTTTGTTTGCGATAAGATTCGCAAGACACTACCCTATGTGTCTTGAGGGTAGACTTCATGGTGTGATTCTTTAGGAAGTATAGGAGGTATTTCCCTTTCTCATTTCAATGCACAGGCCCTTGAGATTTTACTGCCTGGGACCTTCAAGTGTTTCCTATCAGATATAAGATTCTATTATGAGAAGGAAAAGATGGAGTAAACACTTTTGATTAAAGATTGGATAAGGAAAAGTGACTTGGTCAATGGAGTAGAGCATTGCTGAGGAAAAGAATAGGGACTGTGGTTGTGTTTCTTAAGACATATGCTTGACATAACACCTCATAGACAATAAATACCTCAGAGTAGAATGACTTTTTGTGTCTGCAAGGGGCTGATCATCTGGAGCTTTAGCCTTGGGAGCCTGAAGAGAGACAGCAAGAACAGAGCTGGTCAGGAGAGAATTAAAGCTTACATGGGAACTGCACTCTTAAAGGATGACTCATCTGGATGAGTTGCTGGGCCTCCAAGACTCCATTGGCAGCATTGGCAGTGATGACATCATATCAAGAGAGGTAGCAGAGCTTTCTTGTGTAGGAGGAGAAATCTAAGAGCTTCTCATTGGACTCTGGTATCTCAGGAGAGACAGCAAGTCTGAAAGAGTGACTCTAGACATCCTAATGTGAGAAATGGCTTATGACACCTTTGTTACTGAGCATGTGGAATACCCCATACCGGTTATCTACACCTAACTGATGAAATAGAAATTGATCCTTCTTCTGCTGAAGTGAACAGTAGCTTTGAGTGAAAACAAAAATTTAAAAACTAAAATCAAAAGAAGAAAACTTCTCATCTTGGTGGCCGAAACTGGTTGAAATTTTTTGAGACTTGACATGCTAGGTGAGATACAAGTCAGGTGATACTTAAGTAGTTTTCAAATTGGAATCAACTGAAATTCTGGAATCCAAAATGCAGAGTGTGTGAGTCTTTTTTTAAAAAACTGAGAAGGAATGAATTGCTTTATGACTTATGTTTTAACTCTTCTAATGTGCTTCCCAAGAAGTTATGTATTTCAAAAGACTGCAAAGATAGCACTATAAAGAATTGAAAAACTCTCTTTTACTGACATTAAAGTCAATGACCTAGGTGGTGATGGCCACTCAGGCTGAAACAGATTCCCTCTCTTTCTACCTAGGACTAACTCTGCTGTTTGCTTACAGCTCATTTATTCCCCAGGAATTACTCTGAACTGAGGGAAGCTGCTTCTGCCAAAGCTGTGGTTCTTCTAAGGAGGAGCTTGCATCCAATGTTCAGTCAGTGACAGGGTACAAAAATCTGTCTCTTTTGTTTCGGACAACTCTGAAGAACCATCCCAGCTCTAGAGACTTCTATGGCAATTTCATCAGGGTTCAATGTCTTTCATTGCTTATTACCAACAGGTGTTCTTTCTAAGAGCCCTCCTCAATAAATCTTTTGTACTCAATCTCAGTATTTTGTATTTTTCCTGTAGAAAATGACCTACAGCAGTAGGTAACAGGAATTGTTCTAGGAAGCCAACTCTAAAATGGGACTTTAGAGCTTGATCACTCACTGTTGTTGTTGTTGTTGTTGTTGTTAGGGGTTGCCAACAAGCAGCTGGCAGATTTGAACTGCTGACCTTGTGGTCTGCAGTCCAGGGCTGATCCTACTGCACCATACCAGGAGTCCCAGGAGAGTTCAAAAAGCTCATGAAAACAAACCTGTAATATTTTAATTTCATTTCTCCATGAACTTTTTGAAGCCCCCTTGAATTTTAATGGGAGGACCTAAGGGCACTTCATTTACCAAAACAATAAGGAATGTGCTGAGGCTAGGGATTCCAGTATTCTTAAGAAGCTTGAAGAGGGCTGGAGACTCAGGCAAACATTGATACTGCAGTCTGAAATTTGTACGGCAGTCCAGCAGCCTAGAAAATTGACAGGAATTGACATTATATTCTTGAGGCAGAATTTATTCTTTTCAGGAAAATCTTAGTTTTTACCCTCCAGGTATTCATATGATTCGATGAGCTCCCCCAAAACCTATAACTGAGGATAATCTCTTTACCCAAACTCAACTATTTATAGATGTGAATCCTAGCTATAAAGCTTCACAACAATACCTAGTTTGTTGTTGTCAAGTGCCGTCGAGTTGATTCCGACCCATAGTGACCCTGTATAGGGTTTCCAAGGAGTTGCTGGTGAGCTTGAACCACTGACCTTGTAGTTCAAATGGCTTTGCAGTCTGGCGCATTAAACCCACAGTGCCACACCAGGACCTAGATTAGTGTGTGTTTAACTAACTGGGTACTAAAGCCTAGCCAAGGTGACAGCTGCCAACCCATTACTTTCAGATACTTGTGCTAAGACACTGCCAGGTATTGTTGTTGTGAAGTGCTGTTGAGTCAGTTCTGACCCATAGCGACCCTGTATAGGGTTTCTGAGGAGCAGCTGGTGAGCTTGAACTGCCAACCTTGCAGTTCAAATGGCTTTGCAGTCTGGTATATTAACCTGCAGCGCCACACCAGGACTACCTGACAGATATTAGACAGGGTTAATTGACTCTGATCATCCAGAAAAGGCAAGACTACCCATTTTGATGGCACATGGACAAATGCCCTGGCCAGAGCAAGGAATGTAAACCAAGGGCTTTCAGACTTCTGGGATGAGTCTGGATGATGCTGAATGGCAGAGGAGAACTGTCCCATAGGGTTTCAAGTCTGTAATCTTTATAGAAATAGATTGCCACATCTTTTTCCCATGATATGGCTGCTGGACTCAAATTGGCCACCTTTTCCATTAGCAGCCAAGAGCTTAACCAGTGTGCAACTAAACCCTAAAACCCACTGCTCTCCAGTTGACTCTGGCTCACAGCAACCCTATAGGATAATGCAGAACTACCTTGTAGGGCTTCCAAACCCGAAATATTTACAGAAATAGATTGGCACACCCTTCTCCCACAGAGCAGTTGGTAGGTTTGATCATTGGCCTTTTGGTTAGCAGCTGAGTGCTTTAATACTTGAACCACTAGGACTCATCCAAGTAGTTTAAAATGAACACTAAAGGAGGGGGAGGTATCAGTTGCAATGGCACTGTAATATGTCCCATTACCTTTCTATTATAAGTTTCCCTAGATTTCCATAGGAAGAGAGACCAACCACAGGCTGGAAGCAACCATTCTCAGATGGGTGAGCTCACTCTAACAAGCAAGTGGAGTACAAGGAATAGAATGCAGTGGACACTGTACTATGCCAGCCAGATTACCCTAGAGAACTCTTGGATTTACCCTTCAGCTAGCAGGAAAGGAAACCATGCATAGCTCACAGCTGGATCTCTTCAGATCTCATCCTGCAATCAAAGTTAGACTCCACAACTACAGAGGAGCTGATACCAAGATAAAGGAAACTGGGTCATTGTTTTAGGCAGAACAACTCTGAAGGACCATTTCAGCTCCAGAGCTCCTCATGGGATTGGCTGAGGTCTCTCCTCCAGCTCAATCATGGTTCAACCCTGCTTCCCTCAGGAAGTGCTATTCCTGAACCCACTCCCTAATAAACTTCCTGCATGCCAATCTGTCACTGATTCCCAGGGAACCCAACCTGTGCCAGCTAGTAAAAGAAACTTGTGAATGTACTTGGAAGAAACCTTTGGAAGAATAGCCATGCTAGTTACCTCTACCCTAAGTGAGTGTGAGTGACTAATGATATCCAGTTGTGGATCAAGAAAAAACTGGGAAGTGAAATATAATCCCAAATAAAGTGAAACTGATGTTATTTTTAGGAACGGACTTTCACTGAATTATGAAACAAGAAGAATGTAATTTTCAACAACAGAAAACCAGTTCTTCCCCTTAAAAATAAAAGTTGATTAGCTAATAAAGAATATTGTATTAAAAGAAAAAAAATGTGAGTCATTCTAAGTCAAAGAATGTTTTCCTTTAGCCTTGGGGTTAGGTTATGAACCCCACTCACCAGAAGATTTGAGGGGTTTTGATGATGGAAGCATGATTCTAAGATTCCTAGAGTTAGGTCAGCATCTTTCCCTTTACCAAGAACTCCTGGGTTCCCTTGTAAATAATTGCTCTTCTGCCATTGGCTGTTTGTTCTTAGAGGGAGAGAGAGCCCTAGAATCTGTCTCCAATATTGTTCCCAGCACTAGGTGCCAGATCTTTTTTCTATCCACCTGCTGGTAGGTGGGTGGTACACACCTAACCTTCATCAGGAGAACTCCTTTCTGGGACTCTTCACCTGAAGAGTATAACATGGCGAAATTGGAACAACAGGAAGTCAGATCTTCATAGATGATGACGAAGAAATGGTTGCATTGAAGATGATCCCTGCTATGATGCTGTGTGTTTTACCTTAGTTCATGTTCACTTCCTATTCCCAATGCACAGTCTTCCATCCTTTCTATCAGATTCCAATAACCTTGAGGAAATGCTATTTTTATTCAAAATGGCCCAATTGATTTTCATTATTTATGCCTATTTATCTAGATTGGTTCAGTAATGTACCAACTGCTGGTCTCTAAAAGAATCGGTTAGCCTGAAAGAAGACACAGGTATATCCATGATCTTTGTTTGTGCCCCTTATTAGAATTAGAGTCTCAAAAGCTGTTTTGTTATGTGCCATGGAGTCAGTTCCTACTCATAGTGATCCTGTGTAGGATTTCCAAGGCTGTAAATCTTTACAGGAGCAGAAAGCCTCATCTTTCTCCCACAGAACAGCTGGTAGTTTCGAATTGCTGATCTTGCAGTTAGCAGCCCAATTTGTAACCACTACACTATTTGGTTAAAGGTGTGATCCAGTAGAGAGAGTAATATATACATGTCAGAAGTTTCTAGTTATCTATGCTTATCTATGTGGATTTCAAAGACTTTAAAAATAAACACTAACATTGTCTGCATATATTAAATCTCAAATCCAGAAGAGCCTTGGGATAATGACTCTCAATACAGACTCATCCCAGAATAGTGAGAACCTGATGTCTCAGAATATGGGGACCGATTGGTATTGAGTTTTGGACATTCTCTGAAAATTGTTTTTGAATACATGCCTAATTATACTTGTTTATTTATCATTTATCTATTTCCCATAAAAGAGTGTAAAACATGCAAAAATGCTCTTAGCCTGTGTTTTGGCATTGTTTGTAAGCTTGTGAAATGGTGCCATACAGGGTTTTATCTTATTTGAAGATGATACAGCTTCTTTAAAACATTTTCTTCATTTGTTATCTAATACTTAGGGCAACGCAGTACCCAAGTCTGCCTTTTCATCATGTAGACACCACTGAAGGAATCATTTCCTAAAGAAGGAGGCAATGATGTGCAGTGGGAGGAATGTGCTAAGAAACATGTTCCCAGAGTAGTTGCACCCACACAAATGGGAATAAGTGCTGTCTCCCAAAGACTGAATGCTCTCTACCAAAGAACTAGCTAGCAGCACCTCTGTTATGATGTACTTCGCCTCCTGGTTTCAAAGATTCATGATTAAGAAAATAGGGTTCAGCATCTTTTTAATATGGATCATGTGGAGTCAGGCTATTTTTAAACTCAATGATGACATGTAGGCCAAGAGGCCTTAGGACTCAAGATTGTCGAATGACTTCCTTCCTTCTTGATTTCTATACTTGGCATCCATCATCAATGGTGGTACTGGTGGTGGTGTACCATGGAGCAGGTTCCAACTAATCACGACCCTACATAGGGTTTCTGGAGCTGTAAATCTTTATGGGAGCAGAAAGCCTCATCTTCCTCCCACAGACCATCTGGTGGTTTCGAAATGCTGACTTTTAGGTTAGAAGCCAATTAGTAACCACTACACTAGTAGAGCTCCTTATCTATCATAAATACCAGGATAAATTCAGCAGACTGTGTTTTATGGAATTCACTTGCAGAGCCACTCAGGAATCATTAGTGATGTTGATGTGCAGAAGTCACTTGCACTTTCCGGATACCATTGTGCAAACAATGAACCCATAGGATCTTGTCTAGGAATATATATA
>NW_006408978.1:259509-278718 GCF_000296735.1 Chrysochloris asiatica
TTTGTTTTTAAGTTTTTATTGTGATTTGAGTGAAAGTTTACAGGGCAGAGCATCAGTTTTACATTCAACAAATCATATACTTTGTTTCAATGATTATAATCCCCTCCATGTAGCATCAGTTAATAGTATTTCTCTCTATTAATTTTAACTCTCTCTCTCTCTCTTTTTTTTTTTTTAAACATTCAGGCATATATAATAATTTACAGCACTAACGGGCACATTCTGCAATCTTCCTCCTGGCCACCAGCTCTCAGTCTCTCTCTTCCCAGAAATCTAGAGTCCTCAGCTGCTCCCTCTTTCCATGTCCTCATCTCTGCCTCCATCTCTAGTGTCTCTGCTTCTCTTGTGCCCTTTTCCCTTGATGGTCCTAGGGTACTCAGTTTCTGGACTGTAAGATTAACTATTCCCCCATTTTTGTTACAAAACTTCTACTTTTACAATTGTGACAGTCTCAATTAGTCAATATTACAACTACTCACTATTGAATCATAAGAATCTTATCCTCATCTCTTTTCACCAGACCCAACTAGACAAGATGAAAACTATTCAGTAGGGATTCTATTTTCCTCGCACAAACTAAACTCCCTCTTGAAAAGTTGTAAGACACTGTCTAAGTTGCCTGTCCCTATCTTCCGTGTATACAGAGGGGGTAGCATTGATACTTGATGAGAAGACTCCTTTCCTCTCTGTTGGTATTTTGAGCTACTACATCTGTAACTACAGGTCAAGTTCATCAAACTGTAGCAATTTGCCTTTGTTTCCTTTATCAAAAATTATTATTATTTTTTATTGTCCTCTAGTCAAGTTCTGGTTATCAAGCCATCGAGGCTAGGTCAAATGGGTACTATCTGCAAGTTTGGGTGTTCTTGTGCATCTCACTCTCAGCTGTAGCCCTCTGTCGCTATGTGCTTGTCCATGGGTTCAGGTGTCCCCAAGTCTCACAACCATTTGGGCTAACCAGTTTTTCCTCTTCTCTCTCTCATCTCCAGGTCAATGGGAGTCTATGGAACGTGGTTGAACTCAGCCCATTTCTTCACTGCTTCCTTTCCGCCTCTTCCACTCACCAGTAGACCAATATGGTTGCCAGCAAGCTTACATGCCTGCTCATGTGTTCCCTTTGAGTTTTAGTCTTAAAGGGGGATCCAAAATTACTTTTTAAAAAAATAGCTTAAAAGGCTATTTCTGCATTCTTGACATTAGTTGATATCTTGGTATCATCATGATTTAATTTGGACATTATTGTTTTTGTTAAGTGCCATAGCCATTGGTTTTGACCCATAGCGACCCTGCATGGGGTTTCTGAGGAGCAGCTGATGAACTTGAACTGCTGACCTGTGGTTCAAACCAACTTTGTAGTCCAGTGTGTTGACCAATAGCACCACACCAAGGCTCCAGATGCTGTAATTGGTTGCTATGTCTTATTTTCCTATCCCTGGTTGGGAGTCAGAGTCTTAGTGTGGCACTGTAGGATAAGCATTGACTGTTAAGCACAAGGTCAGCAATTCAAACCCACCAACTGTTCCTTGGAAATCCTATAAGGGGTCACTATGAGTAAGAATTGACTTGGCAGAACTTAACAACAATATACCTGGAATCAAGGAGCCCTGGTGGTGCTTTAGAATTAGCACTGGGCTGATAACTGCAAGGTTGGCAGTTCAAATCCACCAGCGAGTCCATGGGAGAAAGATGAGGCTTTCTGCTTCCGGAAAGATGTGTAACCTTGGAGATTCTATACAGGGCTGTTATGAGTTAGAATAAACTTTTTGCCAGTGAAGTATACCTGGAATCAAGGATCCCAGATTGTGCAGTGGGTTAAGTATCCAGTCAATGTATCCATCTGATGCTCTGCAGGGCAATGATGAAGCTGTTTGTTTCTGTAAAGATTTACAGCCTCAGAAATCCTATGGAGGTAGCTGTTCCACTCTATTGTGTGTGGCTACTAGGAATTGGAATTGGAACCCATGGCACTGGCTTTAGTTTGGGATTTATACCTGGAATCACTATCTCTGAAGCTTCCCTGGGGGAGCAGGAATGCCTTCCTTATAAAGAATTGTCAAAGCCTTGGCTCTCTTTGCTTTCAGAAAGAGCCTCTAGGAAGATAACTTCTCGGATGAGTGCAAAATACTTACAATCATAGGGATGGTACAGACCAGAGCAAGAAAAACTAGAAAACATTCTTCATGAATTTTATTAGCCTTGCTTATCAGAATAATTCTTTACAAACGAAATAGAGGACTAAATTTCAAGATCAAAATGGACCTTCTAGGATGATACCATTGCTGGCATCAGATGGATCTTGGCTGAAAACAGAGAACATGAAAAAGATGTTTACCTATGCTTTATCTACTATGCAAAGTCTTTTGATTGTGTGGATCATGAAAAACTATGGACAACAGTGCAAAGTTTGAGTATTCCAGAACTCTTAATTGTGCTCATGAGGAACCTGTATGTAGAGCAAGAGGCATTCTTCGAACAGAGAAAGGGAATATTGAATGGTTTAAAATTAGGAAAGGTGTGCACCAGGGTTGTATTCTTTCACCATAGGTATTTAGTCTGTATGCTAAGCAAATAATCCAAGGAGCTCAATCATATGAAGAAAAATGTGGCATCAGGATTGGAGGAAGACTCATTAACAACCTTTGATATGCAGATGATGCAACCTTGTTTGCTGAATGTGAAGAGGACTTAAAATACTGATGAAGATCAAAGAACACTTTCAGGATAGGTTGCATCTCAATGTAAAGAAACAAAAGCTCCCCACCACTGGACCAATAAACATCTGTATATGTGGAGAAAAGATTAAAGTTGTCAAAGGTGTCATTTTTATTGGATCAACTATCAACACTCATGGAAGCAGCAATCAAGCAACATATTGCACTAGGCAAATATGCTGCACAAGACTTTTTTAAAGTGTTGAAGAGCAAAGATGTTAGTTTGAGGAATATGGTACAGCTAATCCAAACCATGGTATTTTGAATAACCTCATATGTATGTGAAAGTTGGACAGCGAATAAGGAAGACCGTAGAAGAAATAATGCATTTGAGTTATGGTGTTGGAGGAGCTTATTAAAATTACCATGGACTGCCAAAAGAACAAACAGATCTTTGTTGGAAGAAATATTCCCAGAATGCTCCATGGAAGCCAGGATTGCCAAACTTTGTCTCTTATATTTCAGACATATTATCAAGAGGGACCAGTCACTGGAGAAGGGTATCGTGTTTGGTAAAATGGAGGGTTGGAGAAAAAGAAGAAGACCCTCAATGAGATGGATTGGCACAGAGGTGGCAGTGATGGTCTCAGGCATAGCAACTATTGTGGGGGTAGGCTAAGACAGGGCAGTGTTTCCTTCTGTTGTGCGTAGGGTCTATGAGTCGGTACTGACTCGATGGCACCTAACAACAATAACAGGGTGATCCCAGGTGGGGTGAACAGAGTCCCAGAGAGCAAGTCCTCATCATCTCCTTCCTCTTGCTCATGTTTCTGAGCTTGCTACTCCAGATTGCTGGGCACTGAGAGAACCTTGAGTACTCTGAAAATCTATTTAGAAAATTCTGCTCTGATTATGTAAAAATGTCATCTGTTTGTAGTCCCAGTTGCTTCATTCTGTGAAAAGATTAGACAGAGGGAGCATCCTGGGAAGTGTAACTTGAGGATAGCTACCAAAAAAATGGCACCAACTATCTCTCCCACAGTACTCTACTCAGCTGGAGACAATAAGTCATTGCAATGGCTACACAGACCTCACACCGTACTCACAGTTATGGGGCTTAGTAGGCAAGTGAACAGGTTACAATCCAGGGTCAAAAATGCTCAAGGCACAGTTCTTCCAGTCAGACAGGCTTCTTCTCTGCAAGGCTGTACGCAGCTCTCTCTCTGGACCTCGGCCCCTAGGCCTGTCCTCTGCCTTGCTCAGACAAAACTCTTTTAGCATTGCTGATAAATGATATGTAACCTCAGGCCAAAGGCACTCAGCTCTGGTTCTGTGGGTCAGCAAACCTAGCTCCCCAACAAAGTGCCTGGAGGTACCCTGCTCCACAAGCAATCTTCCTGTTCAAAGGCACTCAGCTTTACTCGTCCCATGGCCTGGAAGCCCACTGCTTTGTCTGGTGCTCTGGCTCCTTGTTCTACTGCTGCTAATCCTCTGCTGCACCACTGCTATTCCTCTAGTATCAAAGCTTTCCATCCCTGGGTCAAGAGTCAATGTGCAGGGATCTCAGGGTCCAGAGGACATGCTCTACTCCTGGCTCTTCTTTGATGGTCGTGCAATCCCCTGTTCCTGCTTCTGAATTGACTCGTTTTATACACATTAGAGTTCCAAGATTTTACAATCATAATTAATCCTGCTAACAACCACTCATAACTAAATCACATAATCCTATCAGCATCTTCTCCACCTTCTGTTATCTAGACTCATCCAAAAAACAAAAGAAAACCAAAACCAAAACCAATTGTTTCCTGGGAGTTACAAAGACTATGGGCAGAAAAACATATGAAGTAATTCACTGCACTGCAGGAAGTCAATACTTGGCACCCTTCCAATACTTCCTGTAATCACTTCTTTATGTTTCAGAACTACACCTTCAGAAGGTCTCTGGGCAGCAAACAAAAGATCCTTTACCAAATTCTGTTATTAAGCACTGAAGCACTGAGGGGGTGCTTTTTCCATGATGATACAAAGCTGGGATAAACTGTCTTCACCAACACAGACACGTGTATGTGAGAGGCTCTTTTTAGATTATAACCTTGTAAGGTCAGAATTGGACAGAGATGGTGTTGTTGGAATAGAAATGATAATGTAGCTGAAACAGGAGATGCTAGCCAGAGCAGTCGATTCTGTAACTGTCATGAGATTCCCTACACAACCCAATGATAAAGAAAAGAATAGGCAGTTCTTCTGGTGAAAATCAGTCCCCAGGTGGTGCCAATACTTAACTGGGGTTCAACACTAATCAAAATGTTGGAGTCTATTTGGAGGCAGCAGGAAGAAATGCATGGCAATCTATTTCTATTGACTACAGTTCTACTCTAACACACCTGTGGTCCCCATGAATTGAAGTCAACTCAATGGCAACTGGTTTTACTGGTGAAGAAGTGGAAGGTATCTGCCTTAAAGAAAAGAAAGATGGTGATATATAAACTAGACACTGACTTTGACATAATTGTCCAGAGGACTGGCTGACTCTCCTCTCCAAGTACTGAATGGAGTTAAGGGGCTTTAGTGAAATAATTTGTTACTGAAGCCTGAATAGTATGGTATTGTGTGTTTCATGTGAGCAAGCATGAATGAAAAGAAGGCCTACTAAATATGCAGAAAGGGTTGGATGGAATGTCAGATAGTTAATCAAATATTTCAAGCTACACATTTATTAGATTTAGGATAGAAGTAAGATTCTTTTGAATCTTGTTTTAATATTCTATCTTTATTCTTTAAAAACAGTTATCAAATTTGTTTCCTTGTGTCTGCCTTTATTGATTACAAATGTTTCTGAATGTCAAGACCATGGAAAATGGCAACAAACTATCAATTCCTCATGTTAACAAGCACCACATTGACTCCCAAAGATTATGAAGAATAGGAAGAAAAAGGAACCACCACACAGATGATTTAAATCAGACAGTTTATAAAGATGTAGAGAAACAGGCTTTGGTTTGGGTATAAGCTGCCTGGATTTGCATTTAATTTAAAGATGGACAGTTTTTCTATGGAGTAGGCATTTTGTCTTCCTGAAGCCAGAATAGATTCCATCCAGATGCTTCATGTTTTTGCCCTGAGAGAAAACTTTACATGGGAACGGAGCTGAAGTAACTGAACAAAGTAACCTTATAAATTCTAAATTTGGATGATTGCATCATTGAAGTCTTAAACATACTAAGAGTCAAATCCAGCTTTTATTTTTATTGAGCATTTGCAACTAATTCCCACTGATCAAAGACAATTTTGTCTCTTTTCCCCTTTTCTTCTCTTTGGCAAAAAAAGAGAAAAAAAATTAATAAACAGTATTCTGGTAGGATAACATGGGAATCACTCTTGTATCCAGCAGCCACACAGATTCACTGGAGCAAGGGGAAGTTGATGGGAAGGGCAGCACATTTCAAGAATTTATTCAGTGGCAGATTCAGTAAGTGCTGGGAGGAGCTAATTTAGACCTTTTTTGTTAACACAATAATATGAAACTCTATAATTATCAGTGTTTGTTTTAGTCTTGGACAAAATTTGATATCTATGCTTATGAAAATTACCTACCACTTATACTGACAAAAATACGAGCTTCCAAGTTGTAGTTAATGCTAAAATATGGGGTTGTAAATTCCTCACTTTGCTGTTTCCTAGTTAGGTTTTACACTATTGTGGAAAGTGAGGACCAACCAAAAAAGACATGACTCAGAATGGAGAATGTGCTTGTCTAAGAATATGAGCTATTCCTGGGTCATCTCTGGCTCTTCATCTCTTTGGCTATCCAATAGAAATGACACTATCAATATGGTGAGTCCAGGCCCATATTTTGGAGGGCCCACAATTTATATGAATATTGTCTGATATAGTGCTGGATGATGAGCTTCGTGGGCTGGAAGGCATGCAAAAGATTACACAGTGGCTGCAACAATGCACTTGAGCATATCATCAATTTTGTAGATGGTGCAAAACGGGGCATCATTCATTCTGTTCTGCCTGGGGTCACCAGGAGTTGGAATCAACAAGATAGGAATGAACAACAGCAACTCATTTAATTTGAGAGGCCCTTTTTTAAGATTAAGCGTGGACATATTTTATTAATTCAAAGTAGAAAACAAAGCTTTGGAATGGGCTCACCATAAGGGAAGTCCTGAAACTTAAGCTTTATTAACTTCATGATATATCCATCTCTGGGAACACTAATGTCACTATGGTGAGGAAATAATGATTCTTATAGGTTGCCCCAACGAATATCAGCTCTTATTTGTACTGACTGGGTTGCCTTTCCAAGGGAGATGGTAAGTCATTTGTAGAAGTGGAGCGGGTCGAAGAGGGGATCACAGTGGTATTTGCAACAGAAGGTTGTTATTGGGTAGCATGAGGTGATGTCTTAACCTGAGTCTTCGATGATAAGCCATCCTCTGTTTTGTAAACAAGATAGCCCTAGGCTCAACTTTCCTAGACAGGGATGATAACTTACCTTCAGACATCAAACCAATGCCAAACAAATTCATTCTGACTCACAGGACCCTACAGAACAGAGCAGAAGAGTTCCAGAAGGGTTTCTAGGCTGTAATCTTTATGGCAGCAGATGGCCAGGTCTTTCTCCCATGGAGCTGTTGGGTAGGTTCGAACTTCTAACCTTTTGGTTATCAGCCAATTGCCTCACTAGAGCTCCTCGTTATATTTGTAATTTGTTTGATTCCCACAGCAACCTCAATTTACAACTGTGAACACCGAGCTACAGAGAGGTTGGCTAAATGACAGAGTGTGTGAAAGATATTGAAGTGAAGCATGGGTCTGTCTGACCCTGAAGTCCAGGCTCTGTTTTCCAACCTTTGCTGAAGAGCTCTCAGGACTGTGGGCCATGGGAGTTTCTGCAGGTGGAGTCTCGTGCTCGCTGGGAAGTTGTGCAACTAGCCAAAGTGAAACCTCTCTTCTTGGGACTCAAACTCATAACATGGCAACCTGTGCCTCCTCTCTGGTGACAGCTAAGTTCTGGGCCACAGGAAATCCAGACCTGGAAAGAATTACCAAGAAGTAATTTTGTATTCTTTGAAGTAGTAAATAAATAACCATTAAGTGGGTCCGTTAACTTTCTTGTAGGCATATATTCTAGTTGTTAAGTACTGTCGAGTCTGTTCTGACTCATAATGACCCTGTATTATTTGAAAGGTGGTTTGAGCTGTCACCCTGTGGTTAGCAGTCCACTGCTTACCATACAATGTCATACAAAGACTCATATATCCTAGAGTGGTGGTGGTGTGCTGTGGAGTAGGTTTGGACTCACAGCGACCCTGTACACAGTTTTCGAAACTGTAAACCTTTATGGTAACAGAAAGTCTCATCTTTCTCCCACGGAACAGCTGGTAGTTTCCAACTGCTGACCTTGTGGTTAGCAGTATGACTCCTGACCACTACACTACCAGAGCTCCTAATATTCTACAATACACACCTCACAGAGTCCATCTTTTTGATTTCCAAACAGGTGGTTTTTTTTTTGTTGTTGTTGTTAATTGCTACAGAGTAGGGTTCTGACCCATAGTAACCCTGTATAGGGTTTCCGAGGAGCTGCTGGGGAGCTTGAACCGCCGACGTTGCGGTTCAAGCAACTTTGTAGTCCAGAGTATTAACCCACAGTGCCACACCATGGGTACGCCCAACTAAACACACATGTTGAGCGGTGAGAAGGTAAAGAAACGAATCCAGAATAGAACTCTTTTCTAAAGAAGTTTTCCTTTCTCCAAAGTTGTTTTACCTTTTCTTCTTCCCACACTTCCACCATCACACACACACAGTCACACACACACACACACACACTTACACACACACACTTCCCATGTACACATACATGTGCATCATGTGTGCACACTCATGAATTTAGACATTTTAGATGATGGTGAAAATATCAGCTGTGGCCTAATAGCATTTGAAACTTGAATTTAAAAGTTTGCTCAAACTGGTGGACAGGACTGAAATCCTCTTTCTCAGAGCTAAATCTCGGATTGAGAACTGTGAACTGTTCTGATTGAGACCAGTCTGTGTCTGTTATGCTCTGGATTCAGAAAAATTGAAGGCATAGTTTTTTGTTTGAAATCATTAAGATCTGTGATTTCCTTCCCCTAAGGTGGGAAGTTTCTAAAGACAATTTAACAGAGCCTTTTTGACTGGAAGGTTTATGTAAAAGGAAGCAGGTTGGACTTTCTCGATGTTTGCCAGCCTCAATCACAATCCTGTGCCCCCCTACCCCCCCTGAGGAGCTTAGGAACAATCACTTTGCTGGTTCAGGCTTGGGTTGGGAGACATTGAAATAAGCCTGTCAATTGTCAGTTTCTTTTGGAGGCGATAGAGTATTCGCTAACATCATATAATCAAAAGGGAAAAAAAAAATTACACCATGTGTCTTGCCTGGGAAAAATAGACCACAACTTAGCAAGTTGTATTTCATGCTTCCTGCTCAGAGCTGCAAATCGTGGCTTTATTTACTCATGGAGCAGTTATTGAACTACATGGTAGTGGTTTACAAATAATCAAAGTGTGGGGCTGCTTTGTGTGTTTTTTAAAGACATCAGCTCTGGTAGATCAGATAAAAATCCAACCCACCTCAGCAGGTACTAACGTGTTTAAGAAAATCAGCTGTCAACAGAAAAGAGAAACTCAGAGGGCTCACCAAGTTAATCATTCCTTTGGCAGGTCCTGTGAAATTCACTGCTTGAGTTGTTCATGAAATGTTGGCCAAATGCAGAAAGTCAGCTGCCTTCCATCAATTGGGAATCAATTATGAAGCTGATTGGGGTGTTGTTTGTTTGTTTCATTACCCAGAAAGATCGAGAATTCTGGAAGGGCAGAAACTCTTAAGGTCGTCTCAAAGGGTCCTAAATATAGGGGTGCGGGAGCAGGGTGGGTGGTTCCTGAGCAAGAATAAAAGTCTAGGAGAATGCAGACTTCTCTTCTGTCCCTAGACTGCAGCCTCCCCACCCCGGATCTGCTTTCCTGAAGGACCTGTACCTTCTGGTGGTTGCCACTGAGTTTTTTCCTAGGGGGTTACCTGATGGGGTCGCAGGTAAAGCTATGACAGAGATGCATTCCCTGACCTGCACCTCACAATTCTGTCCCATTAAATCCATTTCTGAATAACTGAGTTTCAGAAGTGCAAAACAAATGCCAAATTCATGTGCTATGAGATGATTTTCCCTAAATCCCATTTTCATGCACCTTGGGATTCACCAGGCCTTTGTTCTCTCTCCAGTTGCTGTCTAGTTGATTCGGACCCATGGTGACCTCGTGAGTTTGAAGCAGAGCTTCACTCCATAGAGTTTCATGGCTGTGAACTTTCAGAAGCAAATTGTCTTGTCTTCCCAGGTTTCTTTGAGTGGATGGGTTCCAACTACCAAACATTCTTTTAATGGCTAAGTGCTTAACTGTCTGTGCCACCTGGGGTCTCCTCTTGGTTCTATGTTGTTTGTTGTTAAATAGCATTGAGTCAGTTCAGACACATAGCGACCCAGTATAGGTCTAAGAAGTGGCTGGTGAGTTTGGACCACCAAACTTGCAGTTCAAACTGACCTTCTGATCCTGTGCTTATCCTACAGTGCCACACTAGAACTTGTTTCTATAAGCTTCCAATATTATCAGCTTGATGTTAGTTGTCTAGATGCTAGTATTTTTCCTGATGAAACTTTGAAAACACACTCCACTGACCAGTACGAAGGAATATTTTTGCACTATAGATACATTTTCTAAATTTGAGTCAATATTGAAGTTAATGGTATATCTACAAAAAAAAAAAAAAAAAAGTGGTTAAAACAATACCATAGATATTTTCAGAACAAATTTGGAAAGCTTTCTGGCAAGAATCTTAAATGGAATTTAACAAGTATACCAACTTAGGGCTATTTTGCATTTTGCTTTATGTTAGCAGAGGTAGTTGGGAAAGGGTAGGAATAAGGTATAATTTTTTATTTGGATGATTTGCTTGCTAAGTGAAAAATCGAGTCCTCCTCAAGAATATTTGCCAAATGTGTGTGATATTGCTTGGTAAATCAGGATGGCAGATTTTTCATCTAGGAAGAGAAATAGACCCAAGCCATGGCCAAACACAAGCAGCCAGATTAGGGCAGCTTCTTCCTGAACAGTCCCTGGATTCAGCCAACTCGACTACAAGACGGATTAGAGCAAAGAAAATTTAGGGGAAAGGATGAGAAACAAGGTGAGTGTGGTGTTGTGCTTCAGAAAGTCTACATTTAAAACTGTTAAATAGCAATGCTTACTTGGAAGCAGTATTAGTGTGACATTTAAGAGCATAGATTTTGGGGTCAAATGCTTGTAGATGGATTTCTTGTCACACTTGTTTCTTTTGATTTTATTTTACATAAAAAGTCTTCAGTTCAACAACCTTTTATTGAAATTGATTAGATTTGCTGTTCTCCTCTGACGTCCTAGTAGCATGTCTATTACCAATGTTTGGAACTTTCAACTTGATCTTGATTTCCCACTCAAGTAAGTCTGAATGACCCTCACTCCTGACCCTCCCCAACTTCAGGAGTAAGTCCTGTTGGTCATCAGTTCAGTTGTGATGCTTTACCTTTCTGGATACTTTTCCCCATCCACAGAACATTGCATGGATTTGATAAGGAGACTGCATTTTTCTTTTGATTGCATTTCTTTTGTTATGAAGTCGATATTTCATTCTGAGTTTTGTAATGCATTTTTCTCTCTATTTTAAACAACGTTATTCTTTTCTTTACATTACACAGTTACACATTTTGTTCGCAACATTTTATTGACCATTATTTGATCTATTGCCTATATGATTATTCTTGTTGGTGAAGAGCTCATAACAAAATTAGATGTAATACAGTTTGTTGAAGAGATTCAAAGTGCAGGCTCAGTTGTGAACTAACAGGATCGTGATCTGCTTCTATAAATATTTTTGTTGTTGTTAAGTGCCACTGAGTCAGTTCCAATTCATAGCAACTCTGTTTAGGGTTTTTAAATGGCTGGTGAGTTTGAACCACTGCCCTTGTGGTTCACATCCACCTTTGGATCCAGTGCATTATCCTATAGTGCCACACCAGGTCTCCTTATAAATATTATAATGTTCAGTTACAGTTCTACTCTGTAACCTATGGGGTCACCATGAGTTGGAATGAACTCAGTGGCACTAACAACAACAACCATTGGCACATTACTGTAACTCTTTCTATTGTAGTTTTGCCATGTACATAGATTGCTGTTAATAAGGCAACGAAATTATCCTTTGGCACAGTACTTTACACCCAATAAGGCTTATAGGTGTTGTCTGTAAATAAAAACACAATCTCTGCTTTCTTCAAGCTTTGGGTAGTAATTAGCTATTCATCTTGGGCAGAAGAAGGCGAAAGGATTAGAACAAGTAACTGCAGAGTGCCTAAGAAAAATGTTGGAAAGGCTGACCCATTAGGGGCAGAGTGAGAGATGAGGTTGGCCTAAGAGATTTGAGTCAAACAGTGGAAATTTTTGAATCCCAATTGATGGAATTCTTTTGGCATTTTGAATAAAATACTGTGTCCAACTCTATGTTTCAGGAATCCAACTTTGAGAATAGGAAGGAGGAGAAACTGAAGCAGAGAGACAATTGCAGCAGAGATACCAATTAAGAGATTACGTTGCACCATTTCTTTTTCCTTTTGCTATTTTACCTTGTTTCCTTTCTTTTTTACATAATAGGAGTAAGTTTTTCTTGCGAATCCCATTGATAATCATTGTCAAGACTCTCCTTGGAATTTTTAATCTTCTTCTATATGACTTGGCCTATTTAGTTCACCTGAGCCCTAGAAATGTATTCAGAAACAAAACAGATCATACGTTTTATGTTTTATTTATAGGCCTCAACTCACATAGCTGCTGACCACTAGCTTGATATGGCTTTAGAGAATCACTGTCTCTCCTCTTTCTTCCAGTGCATGCCTACGTGTCCTCATTTTACTGCTCAGTTCCAACTGTGATAAAAAGAGGTTTAGATAATTATCAGCCTCTTGATTATAATAGATGCACAGCCTCAGGACAGAGGACTGGGTGAACAATAACGTTATTTACACCTGGTGCAGGTGCATGATGCAAACTTACAATTCTACTAGGTACACAGCAGTGTCTACTGTTGACCTTCCAGCCACTTGTCAGCACCTTCCTATGAAACTCTCAGTCTGCTTAAAATAAAACTCCAATATCTCTGGACACCTCACTTTTGAAAAACAAACTAAACCATCAGATAAGACCTTGGGGACTTGGGCTTCATCTAATGCTATACAGTCTTTCTAAAATTGATTCACTTTTCTGCCAATGCAATATGTCCATGAAATAGCCTAGCTGCTGCTACAAGAACAATTATTATTCCACCTGAGGTGATTCGTATGGTCTCAAGACCCTGCAAATATCCATTAATACAGAGATGGGCTGGGGATAAAGCAGACATTAGTTGGCACTTCAGGCAGACAATGATTGTCAGACATGCCACATTGTGACAGCTGTAGAACTGCCCTGTGACTTGATGGGGGGAAATTTGCCTGTGTTTCCCAGGAGCCGGTCAATATACATGGAAACTCTGGGTTTTGTTCTAAGACAAGTACCACAAGGATCTAAGGATCTTCTGAATTGTGAATTGTCTGGATTTTCAAATGGACACATCTGAAGGCAGAAGGCAGACCCCGAATCCCTCCTGGAAATGTCCACTAACTTGTGTTGTATCTCCCCCTATAATCGAATGCCAAGTTGCTGTTGAATGCAGCATGTGATATACATAGTTGGAACTCATCCAGGAAAGATTATATTTTGAGAGGTTCAGAATGAGAAAATGTAAATATTCCTTTTCAGGTCTCATTAAAACAAAGTTGATTTCAATAATTTCACACACGTATATGCCGTGCAGTGATTGATATCTTCAAAATAAAATATATTATTGACATCTATATGATTATTCATGTAAATATTTATCTCATTAGTGATGCCATTATCTACAAGTGGAAATGTTTCAGTAGCCATTTTGTAATTTCTAAATAAAATTCCAGTTGATATTTGGCCATATAAAGCATAGCAGTTGTCTATGGATGGTGGTTGTTGTTGTTAAGTGCTATCTAGTCAGTTCTGACTGATAGCAATCCTGTATAGGTTACTGAGGAGTGGCTGGCGAGTTTGAAACACTGACCTTGTGGTTCAAACCAAACTTGTGGTCTGGTCCTTATCCTACAACATCATCACAGGGCTCCAATATCCAACATCAGAGAGGTAAATGAGATATTCTCTGATAAATCTCTACAGAGAAATACATATTAATATCTGAAGCCATGAAAATTGGAAAATCTCTATTGTTAAGGAAAAAACAGATACAAAACATTTAAATTTTATCATAAAAATATTATGTAATAAAATTGTACTACTCCATTTCTTCCCAGAGCTACTGGCAGATATATACACAATTTAACTGGATTAACCAGTCAAAATGCTAAAGAAAAGATGGATGCTATCCAATCAAAAAGTTTCTTATTCAAAGTGAAAACTTTGGTTAAAACACAAAACAAACAAAACTTCTAATAATTTTTGAATTCAAATTTAGTAATAATTACCAATCTCATAGGCATGCTTTCTTTTTAATAGAATTATGTTTTCATATGCCACAAAAATAAAGAATTGTGCTTTGTAGTGAGTGGTAAGAACAAAAGCTAAGAAGTACAGTTGTTGTTGTTAAGTGCTGTAGAGTCAAATCCGACCCATAGCAACACTGTATAGGGTTTTCAAGGAGCAGTTGGTGAGCTTAAACAACCGACTTTGCAGTTCAAACAACTTTGCAGTCTGAAGCATTAGCCCACAGCACCACACCAGGCATCCAAGAAGCACTGTAGGTAAGAACAAAATAATATCAAGTTTTTGTTGTTGTTGTTGTTGTTGTTTTGGGTTTTCCCCCCCCACAAATTTCACTAAATCATAAAAATTCCCTTTGTCACAAAATGGAGAATCCCGCGTAAATTCATCCCAGGGTATTCACTTCAGAGCAGCAAACACTCATTCTGCCCTCGCCACTCAATTCCCAGATTATTTGGAGCCTTGAAATTACTACTAAGGCTTCGTTGGGTCTTGAGAAAGGGGGTTGGCTTCCTACCACAGTGGAAAACAAGCCAAGTCAGTAGATTCCTATTCATGTCTTCTTAAAAAATCCTAAGGTCTTCTGTGGTGCATAGAAAACTCCCAAGCTATTCTTGATCTGAGACTTCTAAGAGTCCAAGGGACTTCTGGTAACTGGATGAGGTCCATGGGAACCATAGACCAGTGATACTGGGAAAAGGCCCAGAAATGGCCCAGAACTTGGTTTACATCAATATGAACCTCCAAGATCTGCCTCTAATTTTAGCTTTACAAATAAGTCAAATTATAATTTGTTTTTATTAGCAACAAGAGCAGTTATTTGATTGTTTCTTGGACTTCGGCATCTTTCAAGAATTAGATGCTGAATTGAGATTGACCTCTCCTTTGTCCACAATCCAAGAGCACTTTGCTTCTACCGTTTACGTCCTACTCAATGCTTTCTGCCTTCATTAGTTTAGAAACACAGATCTGATCATGCAATTCTTCAAACTGTCAACATTTCCTAGTTGGGTATTTATTTAATACATTTCCTAGTCTGGTCCAGTCATGCACTTTCATTATTTCCTTTCTCTCTTCCCAACACACTCAGTTTTCTAGCTGTATCAGCTTAATTGAGATTTCCAACCTTTACATCATTCTGTGTTTGCTTGTGCTGTTCGGTCTGTCTGATATACTCCCTACTGTTGTCTGCCTAACAACACAAGGGCATTGTCTACCTCATGACAGATGCTCATCTTCCAAGGCCTATTACAAATGTCAGCCACTTCCTTAAGTGCATTCTCAACTCCTTCAGACACAATTACTGAAATCCCTTAAATGTGTTTATTTAGTACTTGATGTATTTAGTATTGTTGTTGTTAGGTGCCATCGAGTTGGTTCTGACCCACAGCGACCCAATGTACAACAGAACAAAACACCTCCTGGGGTTGCACTATCCTCACAATTGCTGCTACGCTTGAGCCCATTGCTGCTGTCACTGGGCCAATTCATCTTGCTGAGTAGCTCTCTCTTTTCTCTGACTCTCCAATGCGTGATGTCCTTCCCCAGGGACTGGTTCTGATAATATGTCCAAAGTATGAGAGATGAAGTATGGCCATCTTGGCTTCTAAATAGCATTATAGTTGTACTTCTTCCAACACAGTTTTTATTTTTTTATTCTTCTGGCAGTCCATGGTACCTTAATTTTCTTCTCCAAACCATAACTCAATTCTTCTATGGTATCTTATTCATTGTCCAACTTTCACATTCATATGAAGCTATTGATCATGACTTGTGTTAGGTACACTTCAGTGATCCCAATGATTCTCCCTGTGGTATGATGGCTCAAAGGACTGAGACCCTGTGAGAATACACGTCATACTAATGCTTATGTGGCTAGGGAATCTTGGCTCTTTCTTTCCCTGGAAAGTGTAGAAATATGGCAAGCATATTAATTTTTGTGACTTTTATTTCCTTATAAATGTTGTTATTGTTAAGTGCAGTCAAGTTGGTTCTGACTCATAGTGATCTTGAATAGAGTTTCCAGAGTTTTAAATCTTTGTGGGATCAGAAAGGCTTATTTTTTGCCCATGAAGAGCTGGCAAATTCAAACCACGACTTTATGGCTCACAGGCGTGTGCTTATTGTAAGGAGTGACTGTACTCCCCTTCCTTACATATTTTTATTGTTTGTTAGGTGCTATCAAGTCAATACCAACTCATAGTGACCCTATACACAACAGAATAACACACTACCCAGTCCTGTGCCAACCTCACAATTGTTCCTACATCTGAGCCCATTACTGCTCAATGCCAATCCATCTCATTGGGGATCTTCCTCTTTTTTCCAACCCTCATTTACCAAACATGATATGTTTCTCCAGGGACTGGAGAATATGTCCCTCCTGACAACATGTTCAAAGTATTACAGGCAAAGTCTGGCCATCCTGGCTTCCAGAGAGGATTCTGGCTGTATTTCTTCCAACACAGATTAGTTTATTCTTTTGGCAGTCCATGGTATCTGTTAATATTCTCCTCCAACACCATAGTTGAAATGCACCAATTCTTTTATGACCTTCTTTATTGTCTGTCCAACTTTCATATGTACATGAGGTTATTGAAAATGCTATGGCTTGGGTCAGGCACACCTTAGTCCTCATACTGCATCTTTACTCTTCAATGCTTTAAAGAGGTCTTATGCAGCAGATTTGCTTAATGCAATGTCATTTGATTTCTAGACTGCTGCTTCTATGAGTGTTGATGGTTGATCTGAGCAAAATGAAGTCTTTGACGACTTCAAAGGTTTCTCCACTTATTATGATGTTATTTATTGGTTCAGTGGTGAGCATTTTCACTTTCTTTACATTGATGAACAACCCGTACTGAAAGCTGTGGTCTTTGATTTTCATTAGTAAATATTTTACGTCCTCTTGGCTTTCAACAAGCAAGGTTATAGCATCTCCATATCGCAAGTTATTAAGAAGTCTTCCTCCAATCCTGAAGCCATGTTCTTCTTTATATAATCCACCTTCTCTGCTTCTATGATTATATGTTTAACATACAGATTGAACAAGTATGGTGAAAGAATACAACCTTGGCACACACCTTTACTAATTCTAAACCATTCTGTGTTCCCTTGTTTTGTTCGAACCACTGCCTCTTGGTCTATGTACAGGTTTCTCATGAGTACAATAAGGTGTTCTGGAATACTCATTCTCTAAAATGTTGTCTGTAGCTTGTCATGATCCAAACAATCAAAGCCTTGGCACAGTCAATAAAGCACAGGTAAACATCTTTCTGGTATTCTCTGCTTTCAGCCAAGATCCATCTAACGTCAGCAGTGATATTCCTTGTTCCATGTCCTCTTCTGAATCCATCTCGGACCTCTTGAATTTCTCTGTCAATGTATGGTTACAGCCACTTTCAGGAAATCTTTACTCACATGGGATATCAATGCTTTGTTGGATAATTTCCACTTTCCATTAGGGCACCTCTCTTTGGAATGGGTACACATATGGATCTCTTCCAATCAGTTGGCCGGGTATCTGTCTTCCAAATTTCTTGGCATAGATGAGTGAGTACCTCCAGTGCCACATCACTTTCTTGAAAGATTTCAATTAGTATTCCATCAATTTCCAGGCTCTTGTTCTTTGCTAATACCTTCAATTCACCTTGTTCTTCTTCCTTCAGGATCAATAGATTTTGATCATATGCTACCTCTTGAAATATTTGAACATTGGTCATTACTTTTAGGTACACTGACTGTGTGTTCCTTCCATCTTTTTTTGATGCTTTTTGCATCATTTAATATTTTGACCATAAAATCCTTCTATATTGCAAGTTGAGGCTTGAATATTTTCTTCAGTTACCTCAGCTTGAGAAATGCTGAACATGTTCTTCACTTTTGGTTTTCTAACTGCAGGTCATGGCACATTTCATTTTAATTTTGGCTTTGTTTTCTAGAACTAACCTTTGAGATTTGTTGTTCAAATCTTGTACTTCTTCATTTCTTCTATTTGCTTTAGCATCTCTATGCTGGGGAACAAGTTTCAGAGTCTCTTCTTACATCCATTTTGGTCTTTTCCTTTTTTCTTGTCTTAATGACCTTCTGCTATTTTCCTGCATGATATTTTTGATGTTATACCACAACTCTTGTCTTTGGCATTTAGTATATAATGCATCAAATCAGGACAAGGCATCATTTCATTCTGTTGCGCATAGGGTTGGAACCAATTCTACGGCAACTAACAACAACAATGCCCCACCACATGCATAGGTATGTTTTTGGTGATGGTGGTGGTGGTGTGCCGTGGAGTCGTTTCTGACTCACAGTGACCCTGTACAGGGTATCCAAGGCTGTACATCTTTAGAGGAGCAAATAGTCTTATCTTTCTCCTGTGGAACAGCTGGTAGTTACGAACTGCTGACCTTGAGGTTAGCAGCCCGACTTGTAACCACTATGGTACCAGAGCTCCCTAGGTAGTATGTAGCAAAGGTAAATCCCCATGTACCAACATTATCTGTCAAAACCTCATATATTTGTAGGTATATTTTATCTCTCCTTCCCATTACCATTCAGCTTGTGTATCTGTCCATGTATCTTACTATAGAACACTCTTGTTTCAGGGTTGTATGTGTAGCAATATTTACTTCTATCCCCTTTAGCTCTTGCACTCCTCCCTGTGCCTTCACCTGGCTTTGTCAAATTTCTGCCAACCTCCCTCTTGTATATTGCCTTTCCTATCACCTGTGTTAATATATGTCTACCCTCTAGCCAGTGAATTACTTTCCTTTCTCTCCCACTCTTGGTAACCATCAAAGACTGGTCTTCATAACAACTAAACATTGTTATTGTTGTTGCTGTTGTTGTTGTCAGGTGCCATTGAGTCGGAACCGACTCATAGCGACCCCATGCACAGCAGAACGAAACAATGTCCGAT
>NW_006408978.1:279661-281650 GCF_000296735.1 Chrysochloris asiatica
CAACGAGATGGATTGGCCAAGTGGCAGCATCAATGGACTCAAGCATGGCAACAGTAGTGAGGTTGGCCCAGGATTGGGCAGTGTTTCATTCTGCTGTACGTAAGGTCGCTATGGGTCGGTACTGACTCGATGGCACCTAACAGCAGCAACAATGTGTCCCACACTGATGGATTATGGAAGAAATTATTTCATTCTGTGTTCTCTAAGGCCTTTCAAACAATTGAGAATAGTAACATGATCAGGATTGAATGGCACTTCCTGAAGTTCTGCCTTCAGGTCAACTTTTAAAAAAGACCCCACACTCATCCACTCTTTAGCATTCACCATTTTTTATGAGACAGCTAATATTTTATAGGAGCTAATTGGACAGTTCATGTCCTTATGTTTTAAATACTTGGATATTTTAGCCATAGAATCTGTCTAACCTCAAGGTAATATAGTGTTGGAAATATCAAAGATGGAGTTGGCTAAATATATGTAGAATTCCCTCCTATCCCTTGTTTTTATCCTAAGAAACCCCAAGGGCAAATGTCTTACTTGTTATCTAGTCCTGGCATAGTAGAAATATCACAAAATGGGTGACAATCCCAAACAAATTTATTTTCTCACAGTTTTGTTGTCTTTAAATGACTTGGTGTTTAGATCCAACTCAGAGCAGTCCTGTGTAGGTTTTCAAGGCTGTAAATCTTTCTGGGAGCAGAAAACCTCAGAGTGACTGGAGGACATGTACCACCAAACTTTTGGTTAGCAGGCCAGTGCTTACCCTACAGCTCTGAACCAGGACTCCTGATAGGAGGTTAGATGTCCAAATTCAGGGTGTCGGTTTTAGGGGAAGATTTCCTTTCTCTTCTTTCTGGGGCAAGGTCCTTCCTTGGCTCTTCTCCGTTTCTATTCCCAGCTTCCTTAGTGAATGTATACATCTATCTTCCCCTCAGTGTGTGCTTACTTACTTGTTAAATCTACTCTTTTATATCTCAAAAGAAATTGACTTAAAACACACTACACTAGACTACATCCTTAACATAACAAAGAATATCCATTCCCATTTGGGATTATAACCACAGTATAGGGGTTAGGATTTATAACACCTAATTTTGAGGGCTTGTGGTCACAATTCAATTCATAACAGTAAGTAAGTGAGAAGGTGTTTCTTTTTGTAACTTTTTATAGTGAATTGAGTGAAAGTTTACAGAGCAGATCTCCAGCTTTACATTCAACAACTCAGATGATACTTCTTTTCCTCTCAATGATTGTAATTCCTTCCTGGGACATCAGTTATCCCACTTCCTCCCTGTGGTTCTTATTTCCACCCCCTTCTGAATGTTGTTCTTAGGTCAATGCTGCCCTTTTGATCTTGAGTGGTTGACCATTCCACGGTGTGCGTACCTCTCTAGTGTTGTTGCTACACTTATATACCTAGCTACTCCTTAGCTGAAAATTGAGCTATGAGGGTTGCGTTCCATTCCAGAACTGAAAGATAGCCAAGAACCATAATTTCAGGGTTTCTCGATTCTCTTTCTGACCAATAAGACTGGTCTTTTTATTTCCCCATGATTTTCAGTTTTGTTCCACATTTCCCCCCACTGTATCTAAAATAAAGGAGATATTTCTTTACTCTGTTCCACAGGAAGGGGAAGCCATCATGGAGCTTAAGAAGACTGCTCCCAAAAATTGGTGCTTAGGTGACCAAGTGCCTTCTTAAGAAATCATAGCAGAGCAGCCCTAGACAGATATCAAGAGACCATTGTTTTTAAGCTTTGATCTGATATTAATTCATTGTGTGACCTGTGAAAAGTCACTACTTGTCATTGGGCCTCCTCCCTCCTTGGTAAAATGAGAGATGTGGATTCCCATCACACTTGAACAGCTGTGATTCAAAAAGTCTATCTTTGAAGTGCTATGGTCAATGGGAAACTATTAGGTCTTTAAATGACTTTGTGTTCTGAGGATGACTGATAAATCAGATAGTTGTACTCAGATTCAAAATTA
>NW_006408978.1:281750-283626 GCF_000296735.1 Chrysochloris asiatica
TTAAATTTGGGGGGGGGGCGTATTTTTTTTTTTTTTGTTCTATGTCTAGACACATTTGTCTGGAAATGGAAAGGAGGTGAGAAAAAGGAGTAAGTCACAGACTATAACAAGGCCAAGAATTTATGTATAAGCTTGTTTTGTTTGGTCAAAAGCACATGCTTGAGTTCCAGAAACCTGAGGAAGAAAGTATTATATGTGTTTTAGAAGTGGCTACAAATGAATTCAGGACAGGCTGCCTACAAGGAGGTATGAGTCAGCATTTGTTATCCTTGAGTGTCTTGTCTGTTGAGTATCTTCTATCCCATTGTGGTCCGCCATATCGTATAGACCTCCCTTCAATTATATCCAATTAGGAAATGCTACCCTCAAATGAGGTCATCTATTTTGGTTACAAAGAAAGAGGCTGAGTTATTATCTATGTATAATGAATGGCCAATTTATTTATCTATTCTGAAGTCTCAGGTGTCTGAACTATTTCTATGTGATTTGAAGGAAGTGATTTAATTTGTTCAGAACCTCCATTACTTTGTCTATAAAGTAGGTGCATCAACTTCTTAGGATTCTTGTGAGACTTTTCTGAGATAATGATTGTGAGAATATATAGGGATTTGTCAACACCAGCACGTGTTGCTTATTGCATTCAGTCAAACAAGTAATATCCAATAGACTTATTTTACTTTCTTAAACCTCAAAAGATAAAAATTTTCCATACCTCAGATTTTTTGTTGTTGTTGTTATTATTGTTTTATGAAGTATAATATGCTCCATCTATTTCTAGTAAATTTGCCAATTTGGTAGCTTTGGATAATATGGGCCAATGTTTCTGTAAATCCATTCTGAGTAGGACTCTGTGTTATTGTTGGAACTCCAGAACATTAATTGATGTTTGCAGCTGCCAAGACTTTACCACAATTGAAGCAATAACCAAGCAAGTCAGACTTACACCTGTATTCCTTCACATTTGTTCATTTAAATCTGATCCTCAAAGTATTTGTTTAACTTATTGTGCAACTTCATTTGCCTCAAATAAATCAGGAACCAGTCAGCAGTCAAATCCTGGGGTAATTGGAGTTTTGGGGGTCAGCGGTAGCATTAACATTTATTTCATCTGGAGAGCCTACATTTTTTAAAAAACTGAAATATGAACTAATAGAGTTCTTTTGGCTGGCTATTACAATTTTCAGTTGAGCTATGTTTAGTTCATATATAAATGGCTATAAAATATTGCTGTCTACTAATGGATGAGGAGTCTTAATATGCCATTGTGGACTAATGTATCAGACTGTAAAGTCATTTGAACTGCAAGGTCAGTGGTTCAAGCTCACCAGCTGCTCCTTGGAAACCCTATACAAGGTTGTGATGGATTGCAATCGACTTGATGGCACTTAACAACAACAACACTAGTGGTGGAGTCCTGGTGTGGTGTTATAGGATAAGCAGTGGCCTATTAATTGTGAGGTCGACAGTTCAAACCTACCAGCTGCTCCTCAGAAACCCTATACAGGGTCGCTGTTAGTCAGAACTGCCTCAATAGCACTTACCAACAACAATCTAATAGTGACTAAAGGCTGCTTGTTTTCATTCATATGTCAGTCTAACCTGAAGAAAATAGGATGAGAAATAGAATTGATGAATATATTTCAATTCATCACTAGAGGTATTTTACAAAATTAATATGTGATTTTAAATGCAAGCATCCTACGGGACAGTAAGCAACTGAATGCAACCCTTGTTGTTGTTGTTGTTGTTGTCAGGTGCCATCGAGTCGGAACCGACTCACAGCGACCCCATGCACAGCAGAACGAAACAATGTTCGATCCTGGGCCAACCTCACTACCGCTGCCACACCCGAGTCCATCAATGATGCCACCTGGCT
>NW_006408978.1:284361-306769 GCF_000296735.1 Chrysochloris asiatica
TTCGATGTCAATCTTGATACAATCCTGATATAATCAAGATACATATAAGATATAATCAAGATATTCTCTCCTAATCCTATCAATCCTGGTATAATCCTATCAATCCTGATATGATCAAGATATATATAAGATATAATCAAGATACAATCAAGATGTTCTCTCCTAATCCTATCAATCCTGGTACAATCAATCCTTAGACAAATTAATGTCTATTCTGACCCAGAAATTTTTAATTGGACCTTATGTTGTTGTTAAATGCCATCAAATAGGTTAAGTCTCATCAGGACACTGCAAAGGATTTCTAAGGAGCAGCTGGTGGGTTTGAACTGCCAAACTTGTGTTTAGCAGTCCACTGCTTATTCTATAATGCACACCAGAACTCCAGGCAAGTAAATAAACATAGAAAACAGAGGACAGTTTTGATGTGGTATACTTGATAGTCAGCAGCAGTACTCTGCCTATTTAAAATCTTGGTGGTAATTTGTTCTAAATAACTGTTAGAGACTAATACATTGCTGCTCTTGTCATTAGGTGCTGTTGAGTCAGTTCCAACTCAGAGAGACACCATGTACAACAGAATGAAACACTGCCTAGTCCTGCACCATCCTCAGTTGTTGCTATGTTAGAACCCATTATTGTTACCACCGTGTCAATCCATCTCAGTGAGGATCTTCCTCTTTTTCATTGAGTCTCTGCTTTACCAAGCACGATTTTCAGTCACATGTATTAAGTATGGGAAACAAATTTTCACCTCCTGGCTTCTAAGGAACATTCGGACTGTACTTCCTGCAACACAAATTGATTTGTTCTTTTGGTAGAGTCACTAATCTTTCTCAAAACCATCATTATAAGCATCAATTCTCCTTCAGTCTTCCTTATTGTATAGATTTCTCATGCATATGGCATGACTGACAAGACCATGACTTAAATCAATTGCACCTTAGTCCTCAGCATGACATCTTTGCTTTTTAGTGCTTTCAAGAGGACTTTTGTAGCATATTTGCCCAATACAATAGTGTTTTCTTAACTGCTGCTTCATGGGGCATTGACTGTGGACCCTTGACAACTGTACTATTTCTTTGTTTATCATGATGCTCAATGGTCCACTTCTGTTTTGGTTTACTTTATGTTAAGCTTTAATCCAAAATAAAGGTTGTTCATTGGTCTTTATCAGTAAGTCTTCAAGTCTTCTTCACTTTCAGCAAATAAGATTGTGTCATCTGCATATTACATATTGTTAATGAGATTTCCTCCAATTATGATGCAACATATTTTTTAATTTCTTGGATTATTTGCTCAACACTTGGTCTGATGTTTTTTCTAAGTACATTTTCCACCTGACCCAAGTCATGATATTTCAGTCACCTCATATGCAAATGAAAGCTAGTCAATGAATAAGGAAGACCAAAGAAGTATTGCTACCTTTGAATTATTGTGCTGGTGAAGAATATTCAATATACTACAGACTGCCAGAAGAATGAACAAATCTATGTTGGAAGAAGTTCCGTCAGAAGGCTTCATATTAGTAAGGATAGCCTGAGTGCGTCTCACTACTTTGAAAATATTGTCAGGATGGAATAGTCTCTGGAGAAGGACATCATGCTTGTGAAAGTTAAGTATCAGTGTAAAAGAGAACAATTCTCAACAGAATGGATTGACATACTGGTTACAACAATAGATCAAACATAACAGTGATTGTGAGGGTGGTACCCGATCCGACAATACTTTATTCTATTGTACATAGGGTCATTCTGAGTTGGAACCAACTGGATGTCACATAACAGCAACATGTTCCATATGAGCAAAATTAAGTGTTCTGGAAATCCCATTCTTCACAATGTTAAAAGAATATATGGTAAGTTTTAATATGTATCCTTTCTGGTTCTGTATCTACTGAGTCAATGTTTTTTACTTCTTCCTTTTGAAGCTCTATTACTTTGATATCACAGTGTCTAATACCAGTTATTAAAAAATGATTTCTGTTCAGTGAATTTCTATGGAGTCTTGTTGTTGTTTGTTGTTAAGTGCCATTGAGTCGATTCTGACCCTATGCAGGGTTTCCAAGGAGCAGCTGGTGAGCTTGAACCACCAACCTTGCAGTTCAAATGACTTTGCAGTCTGACACATGAGCCCACATCGCCACACTCCGGAGCCTTAATCACCTTCAATATGCCCTGCTCATTGTGAATGTGTGAGTCTTGAGCACTCTGCGTCAGATAATCTCAGTGATTCTATCATTTTTCATGGAAGTCTATAGATTAGAGCCCCCTCCACAGAGCAAAAGCAGAAAGGGTGGGGAAGGTCTGGACCACATGAGCAGAGCATAGAATTTCAATCCTAATGACTATTTTGTGGTTTACAATTAGAAAAGGTTGGTCATCAGAATTGTATCCTTTCATGGAGCTTACATTTTAGTGGGGAGAGATAGATGACAAATGGCACATATAGTAAATAGGTGAATTACATTATATTATATTACACTTGTTCTGTTTTATAAGTGTTATGTAATATGAAGAAAGCTAAGATGGGGGTATGTAGGATCGAAACCTTCCTTATACAGGATGCATCTGGGGGAGTCAAAGGGAACTCTGTGAATGAAGACATGAAGGAAGTTAGTGTGGACCTAGAGGAAGGGTATTTCTGGTCAGTGAACAGTTTTAGTTAATCTGCTCAAGGACAGGCCTTAGACATCAAATCCTGGGGTAGGTTTTCTAGGTACTTAAAAATAATTCTGGAAGATAGGTTTTGTATTATTTTTTTCAGGCATATTTCTATAACCCGTGTATATTTTATAATAATTCCAATGAATTTCTGCAGATTTTGTTAAGTAAATCTGGGGAGGAGACTGGAAATTTGTAGTTTTGAAATGATGGTCAAGGGGGTCATGGCAGTTTCCCAGCAGCCTTTGTCAATTTTGATGTAAATCAAAATAAGAATGTCCTCTAAACATGCTGAGACACTCAACCTCTGGTAAAATATTCAAGAAATGAGAAGGTGTTTACTTCTGTTCTCTATAAAATTTTTCTAACATTTAATTAATTTATTCAACAAAAACATGTTGTCATCTTACTATGAGCCAGGTCCTGGGGATGCAAGAACACAGGGACTCCGTTTTCACTTTGTTTCTAATTGTAAATGTATATATTCTCATTACATAGACAGTTTGGGGGAAAACAACAACAACAACAACAAATAACAAACAGTAAAATGCACGGAAGGAAAAAAAATTGCTCTTTATTTAGAGACAGTCAATGCTAATGTTTTGGTATATTTTAATATTTCTTTTGACCTTTCTGTTTTTTTTTTTCTCTCCTTTCCCTTCCTCACCCCTTCCTCCCCATTCTTAATTTTTCGTTCTATATTTGGTTTGGGACCTCATTTTCAATTAAAATATATAATGACTATTTCCATGTGTGTGAAACATACTTCATCTATATTTTATAGCATTGCTGTTGCTGTGTCGTTGAGTCGGTTCCTACTCATAATGACCTTGTATAGACTTGCTGAGGCTGTAAATCTTTGTGGCAGCAGAAAATCTCATCTTTCTCCCATGGAGCTTCTGGTGGCTTGAACCACCAAACTTGTGGTGCTCAGTCCAATGTTTATCCTATGGAGCCACCACACTCCCCATTTTATAGCATAGTAATTTATTTTGTATATAACCCACTACCAGTGAGGCAATTCTGACTCGTTCCAGTTCTGTTTAGGGTTTCTGAGGTTGTAAATCATTATAGGAGCAGAAAACCTCATCTTTCTTGTATAAAGCAGCTGGTAAGTTTGAACTGGCAACTTTGTCGTGAGCAGTCCAGTGCCTACATATTTATAAATTACATGATAATGACTATTTATGCTACTTCAAATTTTTTCACCCTGCAAAAAAACACTGCAATTAATCGCCTTACATATATATATTTTTCTGTATTTCTAATTATTCCAATAAATGATTGCAAGTGAAATTTCTGGCTCATAAATATAGGACTGTTTTGTTTTTAGGGTTTTTTTGTGTGTGAACTTTTTAAAATGCATTGCAAAATTGCCTTTCCTGAAATAATGATCTATTTCTGTCCCCATTTTTCAATAATACAAAAACTTTGTTGTTATACTGAGATCAATGTGTCTATTTAATTCTTTTTGTTAACAAATTCTAGTTTCTAGAAGGTTCTTTCTTGCACTGAGCTGAAATTTGCTCATCCAGATCATCAAACTCTTAGTCTGGCTTTTATCTTCTGGAGCATTTTGAAGTATATCCAATTTATTTTCCATAAAATGGAATTTGAGACATTTGAAAATATTTTCCATGCCTTCACTGAGATCAGTCCCCAATAACATATCTTTCTTTCCTTCCCTAATGAATCCTTTAATCCAGTTTTTAGACTCCACAATTCTAGCTTTGCTGTTCTAGATTTTTGTTGCTAAGTACCACTGAGTAGGTTCCGACCCCTAGCTACACTGTATAGGGTTTCTGAGGCTGTAAATCTCTGTGGAAGCAGAAAAGCTCATCTATTTTGGATAAGCCTCAGTTAAACAAAGTCTTTCTGTTAAAAAGTTAAGGACTACTTAGGCTTAAACCAAAGGCTACAGACTGAGTCTGCCTCTGCAGAGGGCACAAGCTTCTTTGTTCTGAACACTGTGCATCTAACTGGTACAATCTAGGCAGGCATTAGCTTTTCTTGGCAACCATGCCACATGATTGGCTCATAAAGAGACTGATATCAACCAGAATTTCCAAACAATTAAAAAACAATCTGGTGGCCATATCAGACATCATCTTACTGCGCTGATGTAGTAAAAGCCCAAATGTAGGGCATTTGGATAAATCAATGCAATCTTTAATATCAGCTTGTCAAGTTCATTTTGAAAAGTGATTTCATCACCAGATGTGTATCATATACAGACTTGATAAGGATGTCTTTTGATTTTTAGTAATGAAGAAGAATACTAGACGATGTTTATTGCAGTCCTGCCGCACCCAGCTAATCCATCTTTGAGCCTTTTCTCAACAGACTTCAGGTAAAATTTTGTATAAGTTACCGTTCCTAATGATATATAGAGAGATTTGTAAAAATAAACTACAAAGAAAATATGTTAAATTTTCTGAAATAATAAAATATTATTTGTGTGCTTTTTTTCTGACCAGCCAGTCTGTATGTCTTTAAAAATAATAATTATTATTATTATGAGTTTGGCATGACCAGTTAATCATGTTGGTTCTTTGGTTTCAGTTTCATTCCAGAATATGACCAAGTAAAACATCAAGTGAAACTGTATTTAATTTTTAACTTGATTTCTCTATTTTGAAACATTGGTATATTTGCCCATACTGCATCTGCTGAAACATCTTTAACCACCAATCATCCGTCAGTTTGTCATACTGTGGTGGCTTGTATGTTTCAGTCATTCTGGAAGCTATGCCACCAGTATTTTAAATACCAGCAGGATCACCCATGGTGTATAGGTTTCAACGGAGTTTCCAGATTAAGACAGACTAGGAAGAAGGAGAGGCAGAGTACTTCTGAATGTTTAACCACTGAAAACCTTATGAATAGCAACACATTGTAAGATACAGTGCCAGGAAATGAAAAAAAATCATGAATTGTATATTGTCAGATATAGTGTCAGGAGTTACGAAAGGATTGGTTGGTTAGTTGGTGGTGTGCCGTGACGTCAGTTCCAATTCATAGCGACCCTGTATAGGGTTTCCAAGTCTTTATGGGAGCAGAAAAATCTCATCTTTCTCCAGAGGAGTGACTGGTAGGTTCAAACTGCTGACCTTTCAATTAGCAGCCCAGCTCATAATCCACTAAAATACCACAGCTCCTCATCTATGTTTAAAGGCTAGGATAAGCCCTGGACTGCAACTACAACGTTGGTTCAAACTCACTAGCCACTCTTGGAAGCCCTCTGAAGGGTCACTGTGAGTCCGAATTTTCTGGACAGCATGCAACAATAATAACAGCAACAGCAGATTATTTACTTAATTTGCCAATTGAAAAGCAGAAGATGGTTGTTGTGGACATCATCATCATGAAGATTGTCAGAGTTCCTTCCCCTAACACCTCTTCCTTTCTCCCTGCATACCATGTAACTACTATCTCTATTTGGAACAAAGTCTCTATATAACACATAATTACAATTAGATTGAACACAATATGCACTTAAAGCTCAATTCCTCTTGGTCTACTTTCTTTCACAATTCTACTATAACATAAAAAAGGACATCTCTTCTTTAAAGCAATCACTGAAAAGAAAGCATATGAGCTGTAAATTTAATAATAAAGCAATAATCCATCATTATTATTAAATTAACCTTTTTATTTTAGAGTAAGTTTGAATTTGCAGAAAAGTTTCAAAGATGTTGTGGGAAGTTATCCAATATTCTTCATTTCCATTCCCCGAATGTGAATATCTTATATAATCATGGTGCGTTTGCCAAAATTTAAAAGTTGACATTGGTACATTACTATTAACTGAACTGCAGGTTTTTATTTGAATCACACCAGTTTTTCCTTTCATGCCCTTTTTTCCTGTTTCAACCACATTATACTTAGTCATTATGCCTTAGTCCCCTTGGTTGTGTGCCACCAAGTCATTTCCAACTCATAGCGACTCTGTATAGCGTTTCCAAGACCGCAAATCTTTTCAGAAACAGAAGGTTTCATTTTCTCCCATGCAGAGACTGAAAGATTCGAACTACTCACCTTGAGGTTAGCAGCCCAGTTCATAATCCACTACATTACCAGGGCTCCTGTCTCTTTGGATGGGTGGCAATTTTATTTATTTATTTTTAAAGTTTTTATTATGAATTGATTGATAGTTTACATTGGGGAATATCAGCTTTACATTCATCCTATCGTGTTTCATTTCATTGCAATGATTACAATCCCCTCCATGCATCATCAAACAACCAAAGGGTACACCCTGCAAGCCTGCCCCCTCCACCCCCGCCATCAGCACACAGCCCCTCTCCCTCCCTGAGTCCAGAGTACTCAGCCATTCATCTCTCCACGTCATCATCTCTGCCTCCATCTCTGGTGTCATTGCTTCTCTGGATAGGGTCCGGCACGCCAATCTCCTCCCTTGATTGTACCAGGGTCCTCTGCTCCTGAACTGCAAGATCAACTGCTTCCCTCCTTTCGTTACAAAACATCTACCTTTACATTTGCAGCTCTCACAGTCAGTCGTGATAGCAATTATTCACTATGGAACCACAGAAGTCTTGTTCCTATCTCCGTATACCAGCTCCGTCCAGACAGGTTGGAAACCAATCAGTGGAAATGCTACATTCCCTCGCACCCTCTGGAACAAGGTTCTCTCTTGAAAACTTGTAAGCCAGTCACTTCGTGCCTTTGTAATCCTCCCCCCACCCCCATTTTGGGTAGCCAGTATTTAAGTTGTCCATCCCTGTCAACCCTGTGTGCTGAGGGGGTGGGAATGATCCTCATTGTAAAGATTTGTTCCCTCTTTGAGCTACTACATCCATACGTATAGGTCAAGTTCATCAAATTGTAGTGGATTACTCTTTTTTCTTCCTCTAGTAGAGTTCTGATCATCCAGCCTTGAAGCCAGATCAAGTGGATGCTATCTGCAAGTATAGATGTTCCTGTGCATCTCCCCTCACTTCATATCAGCTGGACACTTCACTCTCAACTATAGTCCTCTGCGGCTATGTACCTGTCCCTGGATCAAGGAGTCCCCAGGTCTCACCATACTGCTGCCCAACCAGGTCTCAACCCACATTGACAGGAGTCTATTGAACATGGTCGGACTTAGCTCACAACTTCATTGCTGTTTTCCCCCCACTTCCCATTATCAGTAGGCCAACATGGTCACCAGCAAGACAGCATGCCTGCTCATGTATTCCCCTTGAGTCTCAGTATTGGAAGTGAGTTTGCCCTGAGGGGACCTAACCGCTTGCCTTGGTGGCTTCCCGGGGAACACTTGTTTGTTCTTGTAGTAGTCAATCAAACTGACATTATTGTTTTTGATTTTTCCTGTAGGTCTTTCTTTCAAGAAGTATCTTCTGTTCTTCTAGCCACTCCAGGCTGGTCTGCTTGTCCTTTCAAGTGGAAATTTTCCACCTCAGAAGATTCTGGATGGGGATCTGGCTTCAACCTATGGTCATATGCAATGTAAAGGCTCTGCAGAAAGCCTCCTTCACTGGGCAAGTTCTAGCCCCATTTTAGGTATTCCAATCAGTAATAGGCTGAAGACAGACTTACAAGCATTCCATGATGATGTCTCTGGCTAAACCTTTCTCTCCCTCTCAAGTGTATATTTTACAATAGTAGGCAAGGGAAACCAAGGTTCAAAAGACAGCCAAGCATCTTAACATTATTTCCCCTCTTATTCTCTTTCAAACCATGCCTCAATCTCTGTATCCTAGAGCCTTGTTGTTCCAAGGTTGAGCATACATCATTTACCTCTGTCCCATTTAGCCCATGCAAACCTGCCTAAATTTTCTCCCAATCGCCTTGGTTTTCCATTCCCCTCCCTCTTCTTATGTATTGAACCTCCCTCAGCACTCAAACTATTTTGTACCTATTCCCTACCCTGTGCTCAACCTTCCCATCCCTCCCCTCACCCTCCCCCATACAACCTGGTGACCAGCAAAAAAATGTTTTTTTTCCCTTTTAGTGTGGGTCCTTTTTCTTAATCTTTTACAATAATGGTCCTATGCAGTATTTCTCCTTTTGTGACTAATTTCACTAAGCACACTGTCCTTAATGTTATGTGGTGTCTTGCATCCATGTTATGCGGTGGCTTGCAGCTTCCTTGTTTTTCTTCAAGTTGGCATAGTAGAATGCCAAAAATTTTTAAGTTCTTTCTCTTCATGTTATTTAACATGAATCTTAGACTCTCCTCAGATTTTTTTTTATCCTTTTTCTGCTTGCTCTTCTATCTTAGCAGTATTGAGAGATTTGTCTTCCAGTTTGTTGGTTGGCTTCCATCGCTTCAATTCTAATCCTTTGCCCTTTCAGTGTATTGTCCATTTTTAATATTTTATCATTAGTCATCTGGGCCTCTTTTTGTATGTTTTGAATTGTTTCCAAAGCTATATCTATCTTGTTTGATTGCTTCTATAACATTTTCCTGACCTCTTCCTTATTTTCCTCCACCCCTCTGTTGAGCATTTTGATTTGTCTCCATATTATTCTTCTGAATTCTTTCTCAGGCAGATCCAAAGCCTGCTCTTCTTCTAATGCCCATCTAATGGGAAATCTATGTCTGCCTCCAGCTCATTTGTCTCAGTGACTCGTTTATGTTTTTGGTTATATGCTGAGATCTTTTGTTGTTTTTTTCCTTGGACATTTTCAATAGGTAGATGCATTTTCAATGACTAAATGAATGTATGTTGCTATGTTGTTAAGCTTACTGAGTGTCTCCTGGTGGATGTAATTTTGAGATAGGCTTCCATTTTTGCATGTAATGCCTAGCATCTGGTATTTGCTCCTTTCCAGATGGTGGGATATTATGGGATATGCTTGTAGCTTGACTATATGGCCACTATTGCTGTCTCTTCTTGGTAACGTATATAGAGAAAGCTCTGACCCCCAGGAAAAAAGTGAGATCAAAAGGACCAAAAAGAGAAACAATATAAAAGCAGAAACAGAAACCACCACTCAAAAGCAAACATAAAATTGTAGCCTACTGTCCTGTAGCCTTTGCTGTGCAAGTCAGTGTGCATGCACAATAGAAACCTCCAGTGGTGTGTGGGGTGTTCACTTGCCCAGGCCCCTCCTCTAGTCATCTTTCTGGAGATGCACAGATAAATATTAAGAAATAAAGAGAAGAAAGCTTGTCCACTATTTTTATCTCTGAAGGTCAGTTAAGTATCCATATATGCACAGTGTAATTCTCAAAATAGCTGCATCCTTGTATATAGTAGTGATGTCGGCTCTTGCCTTTTATGTTGTGGTTTTACACAGTGCAAATATGGTTTGGCTATATAGCCAGACCTGCTGGCTCTTGTTAGGTAATGCAGGGATGAAGGGTCCCACCCAGGTTCAACATTAGGGCTGAGTCCCAGAGTCAGACATCATAAGAAGCAAAGAATTAACTTGTGGGACCACTAGGGTTCCCAGGAGTTTTCTCTCTGTGCTGTGGGGAAAATGTGCATGCAGTGCTGGACCCTTTTGGGGGTGCACTCTCACCTGCCTGAAGGTGTCTGGGCCAGGCAGAGAGAATGCAACAGGGGAGAGGTGGAAAGAAAAGTGAAACTTCCATCATACTTCTTTTTCCAGATGCGGCTCCATGGTTTTTAGTGCTGTATCACTGTATCAGCCTGGCTGTGGCCCCACCCTCAGATCTCAGCCCAGGTAAAGGGGCCACAGGCAGTGTCCTAATCGATTCAGTAATCCCTGTGCTTTCCCTCCACAGCCAGATTTCTCCACCAGTGAGCACGGGAAACTGATGCCCCTCACCTGATATTAGATCCAAAGCTCTGGAGCTGCTCCAAGAATGCACCTTCTCTGTATCTTTTTTGTGCCTCCCTTATCTGTCTTCTTCTCCCACCCCCTAGATGGGTGGCAATTTTGAAGTATTTTTTATAATCTTGACTGTTTTGAAGAGCACTTGTCAAATATTTTGCAAAATGGCCTTCAATTTGGGGTTGCCTGGTATTTTTCTCATGACTAGACTGGGTTGTGGGTTTAAGGGAAAATACCACAGAGCTTAAGTTCCTTTCCCATCACATCATATCAGGGAGCTCATGGTATCAATATGGATTATCACTGGTGATGTTAAACTTGATCATTTGTTTAATTTCTTATTTGTCAGCCTTCTTTGCTATAAATGTACCATTTTTCTCTTTCCATGATCAATTCTTTAGAAGTTTGTTACTAAGTCCAACCCAATTCAAGGGGAGAATGAATTTAGCTGTAACTCAAAATCCTAATCACAGATGTGTCAACTTCCTTCATCCTGGGTTCTAATTGGTCCCATCTCTAGAAAGACCACTTTTATTCCAGCAGTCTCCAAACACTTTCCTTATCATTTTACCACTACTGTTTTCTTGAGATAAGCTCTCTAGAATTTGCTAAGTTTCTCACATTCTGCACATCTTCTTTGATTCATTAAATAGAGACAATTAAAACCAGGAGCATCAATCTGGTTTTAATTGTCTCTATTTAATAAATACATGGCATACATAGTTACTTATTGTTGTTGTTAAATGTCATTGAGTCAGTTCTGACTCACAGTTACCTTATACAGGGATTCTGAGGACTGGCTGGTGAGTTTGAACTGCCAATCTTGCAATTCAAATAGACTTTGAGGTCCAGTGCTTATCCTATGGTGCCACACTAGGACAAGTTCCCTATATTTTGAGTTGGGAGATAAAATGTGTTGGGATAGAACTTTCTTTGTGAAGAAAAGTTAGGCTTAAGTTTGACCTAGTAGAGAAATAATTGATGTAGGACTTCTACCATGTTAATAATAAACAGAATGGTTACTGAGGCAATGTGATGAAAGCATTTCAAGGAGCTTTCAGGGAGATGCAGAGTTCCTTAGAGATGGAGGTCCTTCCTTATTCATCTTTTTACAGATATCTCCTAACCCATAACATGGCACCTGTTACATACCCATCACTTGTTTATTTTTCATAGAGATACATAGGTGTGGATGGATAAATTTTTGTCATTTGTCATCAAATCAATTCTGATTCATAGTGACCATATATCAACCATACAAGACAGAGCAGAATTGTCCCATAAGGTTTCCTAGGCTATCACTACTGGCGTGGTGCTGTAGGATCAGCACTGGACTTCAAACAACAAGGTCAATAGTTCAAACCCACTAGCTGCTCCTCTGAAATCCTCTATGGGTTGCTATAAGTCAGAACCGATGCATCAGCACTTAACAACAACAATAATATAATGCTTACAGAAGCAGATCGCCACATCTTTCTCCCTGGGAGTAACTGGTGGGTTTGAACTGCCCACTTTTAGTTTAGTAACCTATAATTTAATCACTGCACCACCAGGGCCCCAAAATATCCATGGAATGAGTACATATGAAAATAAGATCATGTCTAATGTTTTTCCTCTCCTTGATATATGATAGCTCTAGGAGAAGATGCTTCCTAATTTAGGTGCCCTGGACTTTGGACATTCAGAGCCAGGGGGCTGGCTGACTCCAACTTTAGATTATGTTGATGATCTCAGCTGTATCTAAATCTTTATCAATGGTGATCTTTATCTTTGCATTAGTTTGGGATTTTCCAAAAGACAGATTAATTAAACCATACATCTTTACCAATTAGGCTTCTTCTTCATTGGCAAATATGGTCATGAATTATTTGTAGATACAGTTTTGAGACTAGCTACCAACAACTCTTCCACATAATAACTTAGTTAGTAAATTAAAAATATTATGTGATTCCAAGTAGCTGATCCAGAAGAACTGCTGAGCTGGGTTGCCCTGCATTAGCTTCATTATGCAAATAGGTTTCCCAAGGGAGCTATCCCAAAGACTATTAGCCTCTTTCACCTTTAGTAACCTAAGATCTCAGTTCGTGGTGTGTGCAGATGAAAATATGTTCTGCCTGTGGGTAAAGGTGTTATTATGCATAATTCTTTAGCTTCCTTCCCTCTACACTGGAATTCTATTTTGGCAAACCTCTTGGGTTTGGCTGTCAGAAAGATAAAAGTCTGTGAGTTCTGAAGTAGAATCTTGAGTGAATCTTGGTAAATGTAGAGGGCGAACTTCCTCTTTGTGAACTGCCATCTTATCTGTGAGTAATACTACATTTCCCCTCCCCTGTTGTTGAACTGATGGTCTCTGTTGCAAACACTCTAATTGGCCTTCCCAGGACTGGAAGCTTTTAAAATATGACCCTTTATTTCTATATGAAGATGCATTGAAATTGTCAGTGGGTTCAGAGGCAGCTAGTGGAGTAGGACTTGCTGATTCATGGGTAAACTTAGTTTTATGCAGATAGTGCCCCCATCTGGAAAAAAGTCAGTTACTCTGAGAAAGTATACCTTCTCCTAGCTTAGTGACTATCTTGATATCAGAAACTTTTGCATTTACGGCAATAGCAAAACATCTACTATTTTGCACATTGGTTGATATACACCTGACAATAACAAATGCCAAGGTGAGAGGCAAGAGTAACACTGGCTGTGCTGATGAAGTTACCTGTTAACATGATTCCAGTGTAATGGTGACATTTGGCATTTATGTTGTTGTTGTTTGTTGTTGTTAAGTGCCGTCGAGTCGGTTCCGACCCATAGCGACCCTGTACAGGGTTTCCGAGGGTGTAAATCTTTACGGGAGTAGAAAGCCTCATCTTTCTCCCGCGGAGCGGCTGGTAGTTTCGAACCGCTGACCTTAAGGTTCACAGCCCGATTTGTAACCACTACGCTACCAGAGCTCCTTTATGGGATGATGTAATTTATCAGCTATATAAAAATGAAGTTTGTAGATTATTTAATGATTGTTCATCCTCCATTTTGGGATTTGATATAGCCACCCTTCATAGAGAAGGATATCATGTTTGGTAAGGTGGAGGGTCAGAGGAAAAGAGGAAGACCTCCAACGAGATGGATTGGCCAAGTGGCAGCATTGATGGACTCAAGTGTGCTAACAATAGTGAGGTTAGCCCAGGATCGGGCAGTGTTTCGTTCTGCTGTGCATAAGGTCTCTATGGGTTAGTACCGACTCGATGACACCTAACAACAACAACACCCTCCATAGTGGTTATGAATCAGGCTGCGAACCTTAAGGTCAGCAGTTCAAAACTACTAGCTGTTCCATGGGAGAAAGATGAGGCTTTCTGCTCCCATAAAGATTTACAGCCTCAGAGACCCTATACAGGGACACTATGAGTCGGAACTGACTCCATGGCACACAGCCACCACCACCACATTGTTGTATAGTGCCTATGCTTGCATACTGACTTTGTCTTTGGCACCTAACCATGTCAAAAAGTGAGCAATGATTATATTACATTGTGGAGGCTAGTGTGGTCACTTCCAAAAATGAAATACAAACTTAAAACCTTTTGAAAGGTATTTGCTTGATGCACATGTCAGCTGACATGTCTATGTGTAACACTGAGAGGGTGTGATCTTGCTTCGATCTGAAATACTTGCCATGTGTATCCCAGACGCTATTCATCAGTAACTTCAACCTTGGACAAGCTTAAGAAGACTATGGCATAAATGATTACTAGTCCTCAAAGGCAATATACTTTAGATTGGCTGATGTTATTGTTTAATTAGTTCTGATTTACAAAGAAATAATTTTTAAAAAATTATCACCATCCTTTTTCCCACCCAGATTTTTTGCCAGGTATTCACTGTATTAAGGAAGGTTTGAAGGTAAGACATAGACTGCCTATCTTGAAAAGACCTAATCTAGAGAGTTTCCACATGAACTTTTAGTGTATTTGGCAAGTTCTTGTAACCTGACTTCATCTCATGTGAGTGAGAAAATATTGTAGAGTAGTTACTGGAAAATGTGCTATTTATGCATGCCCCCGGGTACTTAAAAACATGATAAAAGGCAAAGGGAGAAAATGTAATAAAACTTCACCCACATTCTTGGTCTTCCTTGTGGAAGGCAAGAATCCTGTCACTGAATCATCACTGTTCCTGTAGTTCAGAATTAAAGAAAACTCAACCTGTCACTTGGAGATAAATCCACTCATGATGACCCCATGTATTGCAGAGTAGAACTAGTCCTTAGAATTATTTTGGTTATAATCTTCACTGTTTGTACTAGTTAAAGCTGTCAAACTAAAACACTCTATTTTTGTTGTTGTTGTCATTGTTAAGTGCCCTCAAATCTGTTCTGACACATAATGACCCTGACAGGATTTCTGAGGAACAGCTGGTGGGTCTGAACTGCCAACTGTGTAGTTTATAGTCCAGCAACACACAAGAAGTCCGCTCTATATTAAAGCACAACTCTCTGAAGCCAACAGCAGAGCCGTGGTACATTTATTTTGCTGTTGTTAGGTTTCTCTTGAGTTTTGGCTTCCTGGATAGAGGTATAAGACAGGAACAAAGACTCAATCATAGGCTTTGGTTTCAGTATCTACCTGATCTTTATTCTGGAATTTGGATTTCAGATAAACTGACCTTGTACAGTTCCTAGTAGCTAATGACAAAGTAAGTGGAACATTCTTTTCTAGGCAATTAGCTTTCTCTGTACTTATTTATTTGTGGTTCATCAGTTCAATTCAGTATCTGCAAATTTGTTGATGACCATAGAGGCAAAGTAGCTGTAACTGCATTTGGTTGACATCTGTTTCTTTGAATACACTGTCTGAAAATTTCCCAGTACCATGTGAAATACACCCAAGTATTCCATGGGATATTTCAATATCTAAATGATTTTTATTGTTTCCCCAAACTGTAATAAAAGAGGTGTTATCTTCTTCATTCCCCTGACTGTATTTTAAATTTAGATGAAGACCGCCTCATGCATCTGACAGCTGAAGGTGTAAAGCAAAATATATTTGATATCAAAATTGAAATGAATCATAGAGATAGGAAATAGCTTTGAATAGTTTCTTATGGGAAGAAAGTGTTGTCAGATTTAACCACTATCACATCAGTTCATGTATAAAGTGAATGTCCCAGTTTAGGATTTCACAGGTCAAGGGCAGTGTCATCATGAAAAATGGATAGTAAGTACTTTCCTGGTAGAGAAGGTTGAAAGAGATTGCACTGAAACTTTAGAGATTAAAAAAACCCAAAGAAATTTTTGAATATTTTTTGTGGTTTGCACTTTTTTTAAATTTCCAAATAAACAGCTTTTTTTATTTGAAAGATTATCTTGAAGGGATTATAATTTGAGGCTCACAGGAATTCTGAAAATTCTTGCATATCTCAGTAGATTGAGGTTGAATTTACGTCATGTTCTTGAGTATTTTTACCAACTAGTCAGAGAAGGTACTCCATAATGTTCTGTTTGAAGGAAAATAAATACCCAAAAGTATTCTGCAAGTTGGAGGCCTCTGCTCAACATGACTTGAACCCAGAACCAACGTTACCTTTACTAAACCCCATAGTAATCCTCAACAGGCCAATTTCCAGAAGTTTGCTCTGATAATTAGGGCTGTGTGACAACTTGGCTGGTCCAGGAGTCTCAGTAGTGTGGTAGATAAGATGAAGCAATCCCCCATAATATCTAATAAAATATGGTTGCTGTTAAGTGTCACCAAGTTGTTTCTGACTCATACTGACCCCCTGTATACAGTTTCCAAGGAGTCTCTGGTCGGTTTGAACTGCCAATCTTATGGTTCTCAATCCAGTACTGATCCTACAGCACAACACAAGAAAGTATCTTCATACTGAGATCTACAATGAGCAGTCAATTAAATTAAAGGAAATCTCCTCAGGGGTGTGATCTGTTTATAATATGTGTGGATATTTGCATTTTGCTGGATCTGGATTCTACATCTGTCTTATCATCTGATTTTCAGTCTTTGGGTTTGAGCTAGTGGCCTTCCATATTACCCTCCAATCTTGGGAGTCATCAGAAACCTGCCACCTTCCCTGCTAATTTTGGATTCATTCACCTCTACAGCCAGACCCCTGCTGTCTGATCTGCTGACATTGAGGGCATCAGCCTCCGCAGCTACGTGAGTCAGAAGAAGCCTCTAGGCTGATATCTTACCCAAGAACTTGGAACTCACTTACGTCTACCACTGTGTGAAATATTTCCTTGAGATAAACTTCTGTGATGTAGCACTGTCAGATAAGCACTGGACTGAAAGTTTGGTTAGAACCACGAGGTTGGTGGTTCAAATTTACCAGTCACTCCTCAGAAAACCCATCCAGAGACACTGTGAATCAGAAGTGATCCAATGGCACTTAGCAATGACAACAACATATAAGCCTTACTGGTTTTACTTCTCTGGAGAACACAGTTGGAGACACCCACCTTCTCTGAGGTCTCTAATTATTCTGATGCCTGGAAAGTAGGATAGTTTGTTCAACTCTTACCTTTCCATTTGCTAAGATTTAGCAAATGCATCAGATTATCTTCAATATGACAGAAAGCCCAAAGGTGACTATAAGACTTTCAGTCAAAGGTAACAAATATTAGGGTCTGTTGTTCAGTAAAGGAATTGTGGTAGTGCTGTGGTCATAAAACTTGACTACTAATCAAAAGGTTTATGGTTTGAACCTACTAGTCTCTCCTGAAAAGAAAGCTATAGCCATTTGCTTCTGTAAAGACTACAGTCTTGGACATCCTGTGGGGCAATTCTTCTTTGCCCCCTGTCTTACTATAAGATTTCTATGAGCCAGAATTGTCTCGATGCAATGTATTTTGGTTTGGTTTAATACTCAGAAATATACGGAAAAGGCATACCCAGGAACCTGATACAGAATGCATCTTCGCCTTTTTACCCACAATTTTGACTCCTTTGGTTAACTCTGAGCAGATAGAGAGGTGATGATGAAAACAGATGACCTGGTAACACACCTGACAGAACATGAATAAGGAGTAGTGGCTGAAGTGATCTCCCGCCTCCAGCTCTCATGGGCTCATTGCCCATAGATTCATGATGAGGATGGTAATACTAATTCAGAAATGGTTTTAGGCTCCAACCATTAACTATATGGGCAGCTGTCCTCACACATACCCCATTTTGTGACCTTCTGGATGGAGACTTTCAACTCCCTAACACTCTGTCTTCCCAGCAGGGAGGAATGATTGCTTGTGTCCAAGAAAATTCTTTAGCAGTTCTCCATGATAGCTTTAAAATTATAGAACGTTATAGAACTTCTGGAAGGCAAGATAAAATGCAACTTATTTCCACATTGCTGTGTTGATGTATTTATCGTACATTCAATTTTGAAATCCCTAAACTGCAAGTGAAAGCATGTTCTTTGGCATTCATGGCAATGCAATTGTTAGCTCAGTTGCTATTGTTTAAGAGGGACAAATTGATGCTATTTGAAAGGAAAATTTAAAATTCTCTGGATTCTGTGTTAAGTGTATATACAATGACACATTTGAAAGATGATAGTCTTAGTATCTGATATGATGTTTCTGTTGAAAATTCAGGTAGAAAATGCACAGTGATTCCCAACAGAGTACAAATGATAAGCCTTGCATAATTTACAGTGGGGATAGCCTAGAATATACTTGCTTGATTGCTCTAATTTCCTTCCTTCTTACAATTTCCTGCTACTGACTCTTGGAATTTGAAGAATACTGTGTGTTTGGAATCGTGGCTGCACTGCAGAGCAGTTCACCTATACTTTGAAGGTGTGTCAAGAAAAAAATCATTTTAAAAGGCTCCAAGTTTATAACTTTCACAGATGCTTTTCCCTTATGAAGACTTCTGTGTACCTTTGAAATCTCTTGCATGAAAGAGAAAGCATGAAAAAGGAAAGTCTTCTTAAATATGAATGGATCATAGTTTAGGCATAGGATGGTGAGCATAGGGTTGTAGCTCTCTGCTGTTTCTGTAAAAGGAATACATGGAGAGTTGTCTTTGTCCATCCCATACGCTCAACTGTTATTTGAATTTCCTTTACCTACTTTCATTCTAACATGGTGGAAATATTTAAAGACCAAATGCAAGTAAGTTCAGGGAGTATAAATACAGAAATCGTCAATGCCTTGACACCAGTGAGTATTGATGGCTTATTTCATTCATTTGAATGCATTCATTGAATGAGTTCATTCACTCATACAAATATCAAGTACCTACTATGTACTCATTTTGGGGGGAATCTGGGTAGAGTCTCTGGGTGGTGCAAGTAGTTGGCTTCTAACTAAAAGGTTGGTGGTTCAAGTTGACCCAGGGACACTTTGGAAGAAAGCCATATGAAGTACTTCTGAACATTCAGCCACTGAAAACCATATGGAGCACTGTTCTATCCTGCCACACTAGGGGACACTATGAACCAAATTGGACTAGACAGCAACTGGACATGTATGTGGGAATATAGCAATAAACACACACAAAAGTTCTCTGCTCTTAAGAGGACTCCTTTTTCCTAGGGTAATAAACAAATAAATATGAAGGACTTCAAAAAGATTGTGGGACAGTTCCATAATCATTTAATTCCACTTTTCTATGAATTTTTGAAGCCCCTTCATAGTGATGAGTGCAGTATAAAAAAACAGTAAAGGATATGAACAATGAGCCATGCAGATATATGGGCCTGGTAGAGGATTCTGTTGTTGTTTTGAGGAGTGGCTGATGAGCTTGACCCATGAATCAAGATCAGTTCAAAACAACCTTGTAATCCAGTTCATTAACCCACAGCGCCACACCAGAACTCCACAAAGACTCCAGCACTTGGTACTCCCAGGAGGTCTCCCATTCAAGTACTAACCAGTCCTGACCCCGCTTAGCATTCAGCGTGATATGGCCTTAAAGAGTATTCTAGACAAGTGGAATTTCAACTACATAAGTCTTGGAGGCAGGACTGAATTTTATGTCTTAGCAGTGCAGTCCAATAGAACTATAATGTTGAAAATTTGGTAATCACATTAAAAGAGTTAAGATAAAGTAAAATTAATTTTAATAGTGTACTTTCTCGTTTAAGCATGTAAATCAATATAAAATAATAATTGCAATATTTTACATTTTTTATATCGTCTTCAAAATGTTACACTCACAGCACATCTCAACTCAGAAGCTAAAAAAATTGATAAATAATATATAACCTGCATCCTGATATTATAAAATTTATGGTTGAGAATATAGATTTTTTCATATCCACTTAGTTTCAAACATACTGAAGCATTGTCTGATAGCTTTTTAATTTAAATTTGAATAAAATTGTTAATGCGCTGGACTGAAAAGTCGGTCTGAACTGCAAGGTCGGCAGTTCAAGCTCACCAGCCACTCCTTGGAAATCCTATACAGGGTTACTATGAGTCAGAACCAACTCGATGGCACTTAACAACAACAATGAATTTAAAATATTCAGCTATACTGGGCAGTAAGTAATGACTGGAAAAGAATAAACATGTTTGGAGAGTTAGACAGAGGTCAGACACAAGAGGACTCTGAAGGTCATGGAGAAATGTTTGCATTTCATTTTGCCTGTGATAGGAAGTCATTGAAAGTATGTGAGTAGGCTAGTGACTTGCTTTAATTTGCACTTAAGCAGATCCATTCTGGCTTTCCTATGGAGAAAGAGTATTAAACCTGAGGGCTCATAGAAGGCTTCAGTAGTTTAGGTGAGAAAGGAAGGTGGTGTAGTCTAGGACAGTTGTGGGGAAGGAAGTTCAAGAAGGTGGTAACTCCTCATGAAGTTAGAGTTGACAGCACTTTTAGCTGGATCATTTTCAAGATAGACAGGAGCCAAAGATGGCTCCTTGGTTTTGTCCTGAGCAACTGGCTGAATAGCAGTGCCACTGTTGGAATTGAAAAGACCAATATATATATATATATATAGAGAGAGAGAGAGAGAGAGAGAAGAGAGAGAGAGAGAGAGAGAGAGAGAGTTCTGGTGTGGTGAGAGAGAGTTCTGGTGTGGTGCTGTGGGTTAATGCGCCAGACTGCAAAGCCGTTTGAACTTCAAGGTTGGCAGTTCAAGCTCACCAGCTAGCTGCTCCTTGGAAAGCCTATACAGGGTTGCTATGGGTCAGAGTTGATTCCACGGCACTTAACAACAACAACAACAGCATATATGTTGTTGTTGTTAAGTGCCGTGGAGTCGGTTCAGACTCATAGAGACCCTGTACAGGGTTTCTGAGGCTGTAAATCTTTATGGGAGAAGAAAGCCTCATCTTTCTCCTGTGGAACAGCTGGTAGTTTCAAACTGCTGACCTTGTGGTTCGCAGCCTGATTTGTAGCCACTATGCTACCAGAGCTTATATATATATGATTTTTGAAGTGTTGGGTTGGCTTTAACAAAGTCTCTTAGTTATTCTGGAATTTTTTATTGCACTGTTGTATTTTATTGACAGCTTTTCTTGTTTGGCGGGTTTTGTTTTGATTTTAGGGCTTCATATATGTCTCCCCATTGCCTTCTTGACTGCATGGTTTCTGCTGAGAGATCAGAACTTAATCTGATGTCTTTGCCTTTGTAAGTAAAACTTCTCTTTTCCCTGTCTACTTTTAGTATTCTCTCCGTTTCTTTGATTTTTGGAAAGCTTGGTTATGATATGTTTTGGTGATTTTGTTTTGGAGTATATCCTTCCTAAGGTTCATTCAGATTCTTGAATGCTTATATTTTCATCCTTCAAGATTTTAGGGAAATGTTCTTCTTACAGATCCTTAACTATCTTTTCTGTGGACTTGTGTGATTCTTCCTGTTCTGGAATGCCAATAATTCTTAAGTTATTCCCTTCATGCTGTCCAATATGAATCTTAGACTCTCTTCTGATTTTTTATCTTTATTTCTGGTTACTCTTCTATCTTAGCAGTATTGAGAAATTTGTCTCCAGCTGTCTGGTTCTGACTTCTATCACTTCAATTTTACTCCTTTGCCCTTTCAGTGTATTGTCCACTTCTGATATTTTATTATTAATCATTTGAACATGGTTTTTCAGGTTTTGAATTGTTTCTAATGCTATGTCTATTTTATTTGATTTCTCCTGTAGCACTCCCCTGAACTCTTCCTTACTTTCTTCAAGTTCACTGTGAAGCATTTGGATTTGTCTCAATAACATTTTCCTGAATTCTTTCTCAGGCAGATCCAAAGCCTGCTCTTCTTCTAATGGGAAGTCTATGCCTACTTACAGCTGATTTGTCTCAGTAACTCTTTTCTGTTTCTGGACATGTGCTGAGATCTTTTGTTGTTTTTCTATTGCGCATTTTCAAGAATTAGATGCGTTTTCAGTGATTAAATGAATGTATGTTGCTATGTTGTTAAGCTTACTGAGTGTCTCCTGGTGGATATACTATGGAGATAGGCTTCCCTTTTTATGTCTCTTATTATTCACATGTGAATAATCTTAGCAAGTGTTGACTATCTATGTAATGTGTATCAGCTGGTATTGGCTCTTGCCCGGATGGTGGGATATTATAGGGCATGCTTGTAACTTCGCTATATGGCCACAATTGCTGACTTTCCTTGAGTTATGTAGGGAGTGAAAGCTCCCACCCCAAGAAAAACAGTTGGACCAAGAAGGCAAAAACAGAAAGAAAAGTAAAAGCAAAAACTAAAAAAAACCCTTATAGCAAATTAGTCCAGTAGTCTTTGTTTAGTAGATTAGTGTGCATGAACAGTAGAAACATTAAGGTGTGGGTGAGCCTGTGCCACTCTCACAGGCACCCCCTCTAGTCACCATTGTGGAAGTGCATGGACAGCGAAGGATAAATGAGTGGAAGAAAGATTGTCCAGATTTTTTTCTCTGGTGACCATTTAGGTCTCTCTGTATCCATAGTGTCCTTCTCCCTTTAGTGTGTTTTTAACAGATGTTGGGTTTACACACTGATCTTGTATATAGTAGTTGGTGTTGGCTCTTGACTTTTATGTTG
>NW_006408978.1:306974-310842 GCF_000296735.1 Chrysochloris asiatica
TAGGCTGTATGGCCAGACTTGCTGTCCCTTGTTAGATAAAGCAGGAATAAAAGCTTCTGCCTAAGAAGGAGAGCTAACTTCCGGGCCAAATTCCACAGTCAGATGTCATAATAACCCGACAGAGAATTAGCCTCTGGAATTTCAGCTGGGACTTTCAGCTGTTTTGCATCATGGGAAAATTGTGCCCTGTGTGCGCAATGCTGGACCTTTTTGGGGGTGTGCTCCCACCCTCGTGAAGATACCTGGGTAATGCAGAGAGGGTCTGACAGGTTGGAACACAGGAGTTGAAGGAAAAATAGTGAAAGAAGAAAAAAAAAAATCACACCTTCTTTTCCATAAGTCATTGGGTGTTTTTTGTTCCCTAGCTGCTGGTTGTGACCCTGCCTTTGACCTCTGCCAAGACTGTTGGTTGGAAGCAGAGTCTGATTTATTCAGAAATCTCCATGTTCCTTCTTGCTCCATTAGATATCTCCACAGATAGGTCCCCAAAACTATTGAATCTAAAGTTCGGGGATTGTCCCAGCAAAGCATTTTTTCTGGCTTTTCCACACTTCATCTGAAGAAACTTTCCTGAGTCCCTTTTGCTTCCTCCATCCCCCAAACCAGAAGTACATCCTTCCTATATTTTCTTTCCCCACCCTTCTTTCTTTTCCCTCTCCTTTCTTCTTTTCACCCAGTCCTACACTGTCATCTTTAGTCCCCATTTTTCTATTCCAGCTGATTCATATTTGGTACTCAGACAAACCACAGTTATGTTTAAATGCCATTCATATCAACTTAGTCTACCTGGAGAAAAAAAAGTATTAGAACCCCAAATCATAAATGAATTAATAGTAGCTCTATTCAGTTTTTACTTTATAAGAATAATTTTCCTTCCTAGAAGAACAGAAGACTGATTTGAAAAAGCACAAATTGATGTTGGAGTAATCTCAATTTATTAAAGAAGGTATGAACTATAACAATGTTTATCAAATTTGAGCAGGCTTCAGAATCACATGAAGGGTGTATTAAAGCACAAGAGTACCAGTTTCCACCACTAGAGTTTATGATTCAGTAGATCTGGTACTGGGACAGGGCTGTGGTACAGTGGGTTAAACGTTGGGCTACTAACTACAAGGTCCACTATTTCTCCATGGGAGACAAATAAGACTGTCAGCTTGAGTAACTATTTAGTCTCAGGGATCTTAGTGACCTATTGGAATACGTTGGAATGGACTTGATGCAGTGGTTTGGGCTGGAGCCCAAGAATTTACATTTTCTACAAGTGCTACTGTGATGCTAATGCTATTGGTTTGTGGAGAATTTGCTATTCAATCTTAAGAAATGTCAGTAAGTTCTGAAATGGGAATGGCTAAGGGAAGATGGGACATGAGATAGGTGACTAGAAGCTTTGAAAGGGAAATGGGAGAGTGTACTTTGGCTGGTGATACAGTTAGCAGCAATCAGAGGTGGGCTAGTGGCTGGCTCAGAGATGTTGGGTGAGCAGAAATATCCACAGAAAAGAGTTTCCTACAGGCTGTAAATTCCATTCAGGTGGATACATCCCATCTCATAAATACAGAGATGAAAGATGAAGGAAAACATATTTTCAGTGCTTATATTGGCCATTACCTACTAGACATCCCGCTTTGGCTGCCTCATAAGCTCTTTTCAGTTAACCTATCCAAAAGTCTGGAGGAGAATATTAAAAGTACCATGGACTGCCAAAAGAACAAACAAATTTGTGTTGGAAGAAGTACAGCCAGAGTGCTCCTTGGGAGCCAGGATGAACAAACTTTATCTCTCATACTTCAGACATATTATCAGGAGGGACCAGTCCCTAGAGAAGGTATCATGTTTGGTAAAGTAGAGAGTTAGAGAAAAACAGGAAGAACTTCAATGAGATGGATTGGCACAGTGATGATCTCAGGTGTAGCAGTGATTGTGAGGTTGGCCCAGGACTGGGCACCGTTTCATTCTGTTGTGCATAGGAGGTCTATGAGTCAGTACTGGCTCAATGGCACTTAACAACAAAACAACAAATCCCAAAGTAACATTGTCAATTGTCTTTTATCCCCAAGCCCCTTCTTTCCTCATTCATTTCAGCATCCCTTTATTTGTAGATCCCTGCATTAGTGATCCTGATGATCAAGTTTTCATACCTTGAATTTGAAAATCACTCCTAGCTCCAAGATCCCTTATTATTTGTCTTCTTATAGATCTTGTAAATTCATCATCTGTCCTCCCCACTCCAACTTACATTGCTTTAGGTTAAGATCTTATTACTTCTCATCTGAAAATGGATTCCTACATGCAATTTATTCTTCCTGAATTTGTTACCCATGCATTAGGAGAGTCCTGTTCTAAAATACAGATCTCACCTCCTCACCCCTTGGTCATACCCTTTTTATGAGAGTCCTCTCTATGCACAGAGCCTTCATGATGAGATGCTTGGCTAGCTTCTGGACTCCTTCTCTGTTTCTTGGTGCTTCATTCCCCCAAATTTATTTTCCAGCAGTACCAAATCACCAAGAATTTTCCCAAGCACACCACACTTTGCAAGCCTGTGTGAATTGCTTGAACTGTCTACCTTCCACACCCTCATTTCCACACCCATCTTCTTTCCCTTCCCAGACTTTTTAGTGCTCAGCTTCTTGGGGAATCATCTGCCAGAAAACAAAAGAAGCATTTCTCTTCTGTGCTCCCTCTGTTCCTTGAATACAGTTTTATTTTTATCCTTAGTCTACAGTGTGGTTCCTATCACTGATTTATATGTCTGTGATCCCTTACTAGGCAGTCATTTTCTTCAAGGGTGAAGCTGTTTTCTTCATTTTTGTATTTTGGGTGCTTAGAACCTTGGTAATGTTTGAGCTGTATATTTGTTGAAAACAAAAAAACAAAACAAAACTGGTTGATTCCAATTCAATTCATGGTTTGAATTCAGACAATAACTATTCCTTAGAGTTTACAATGGTTATGATCTTTTGGGAACAGGTACCCAGAGCTTTCTTCAGAAGTACTCCTGGGTAGATTCAAGCCTCCAAACTTTTGGTTAGTTGTTGAGAACTTAACTGTTTGTAACTACCCTGGAACTCCAGAAATTGTTGCAGGAGACTGGAAAAATGAATTTAGATTCAGATTTGGGTTACAGTAAGGGTGAATATGAACTAATAGGAAAAATCAGTGCTAAGGCAATTTGATCATGGTAGAAATTCTGTCAAGCACAATAAACGGCTAGTCTAGTCAAAACTTTTCCAGAGTCAATTTATCCAAGAAAGTCCTTGCTTGGGGATTCCCTTTAACATCTCTCATAATTTATTCAACTACTATTTTTCATTTGACATCATAGCAGGTGTTCTTTGCTTGAGTCAGGTAATTTTCACCAGACTTTTTCACTACTTCATTATTGAAAGATTATCTGAGCAAATTATTGAATGATGCAGAAAGCATCAAGAGAAGATGGAAGGGATACACAGAGTCACTGTACCAAAAGGAAATGATTGATGTTCAACCATTTCAAGAGGTAGCATATGATCAAGAGCCAATGGTACTGAAGGAGGAAATCCAAGGTGCATTGAAGGAATTGGCAAAGAACAATGCACCAGGAATTGATGGAATAAAAATTGAAATCTTTCAAGAAAGTAAGGCGGCACAGAAGACACTCATCTCTGCCAAGAAATTTGTAAGTCAGCTATCTGGTAGACTGATTGGAAGAGAGCCATATTTATGCCCATTCCAAAGAGAGATGACCCAATGGAATGTGGAACTCATTGGACAATATCTTTGATATCCCATAAGAGTAAAGTTTTACTAAAGGTAATACAGAAATGGCTGCATACATAGAGAATTCTAGAGGCTCAAGCCAGATACAGAAGAGGCCATGGGATGA
>NW_006408978.1:313696-315811 GCF_000296735.1 Chrysochloris asiatica
AATAGTTATGTAACTCTACAATTCTGCTAGAAAATATCATAGTTAAAATTTGTAATTTTTTTGACAAAGATTTCTTAAGAGGATTTTGTCTTTTTTTTTTTTTTTTCCTTAAGGGGGGTAGGTAGGTCTCTTTCCCTTTTCTGTAGTTTACCATTTTATATTATTATGCTTTATGCTTTTTTGTTTATTACAGGAATTCTTTGTTAATTTAAAAAAATGGGATGCATATTTTCTCTGTCATTTTTTAAGGATGTTTATGAGTTTCTTTTTTGTTTCCACCATACTATTGTTGTTTTTGTTATGTGTCATTGAGTAGGTTTCAACCCACAGTGACCCTGTATAGGGTTTCCAAGGAGCAGCTGGTGAGCTTGAATCACTGGCCTTGCAGTTCAAACTTTGTTGTCCAGCACATTAACCCATAGCACTACACAGGGACTCCTTAATAGATAAGTTGTTGTTGTTGTTAAGTGCTGTTGAGTCATTTCTGAGTCATAGTGAGTGACCCTGTATAGGGTTTCCGAGGAGTGCTAGTGAGCTTGAACCACCGACCTTGCAGTTCAAACCAACTTTGCAGTCCAGCACATTAACTCACAGTGCAGCACCAGGCTCCACCATAGAATCCAGAAAATCTCGTTACTTCCTTGCATCTAAAGGGCACAGTGTGGGTAATACAAAGATAAACAAAAACTTCTCTTGCTCTTCTAATGAAGGGATAGGCATCACTGATTTATCCTCTTTACCTTTTTTTGTTCTTTAGAATCTTGTGCTAGAGTTTCTGGTGGTAACGCAGTCGAATTTCTCCTTTCTCTGCCCTTTCTTTAGAGTCCTTGTGTGGTGCTGTAGGATCAGCATTGGACTGTTAATCACAAGGACAGTAGTTCAAACCCATCAGCAGCTCCTTGGAAACCTTATATAGGGTCACCATGAGTTGGAACTAACTCCACAACACTTAATAACAACAATGTAGGGGCTGAAATCCTGGGACCTACCTTTTTTAGAATTCCTGCCATCAGAGTTTCTGTTTCAAATCAGCATTCTGTGATTTTGAAGACAGAAGAGAAGTAAAAATCATTTTACTGATCCTCAACAGCAGTCGGTAGATACCGGAGCTTTGGCAGAGGAGAGATTTTGCAGTGACATCTGCTCATTGTTCAAGAAATACAACTTTCAAAGCTGGGCAGTGCAATTGTAACTAGTGCTTGCCTATGGTTACTACAACTTATTAACCCCCTAAAAGATAGCTGCAAATTCAGAACCAGTGGTACCTAGACCAGCTTCCATTCTTCCAAGTCTCTCAACAACTCTGTCAGCACTAAATTCTCTATGCTAAAAATCCTTTTCCTATTGAAAATACCTATCTAAGTTTCTATGAGGGGTCTTCAAAAACTTTATGGAAAAATGAAATGAAAAGATAATGGAATTTTCCCATGAACTTTTTGAGCTTCTTCATATTTTTCCTGATTAATCTTGACTGATACAAAGTGAACTATAATAACACTCCCTACAACTACCATCTTGTAAACATGCCTGAAGCAACATTCCAATCTGCTGAGGAGGCTGACACAGAAAGAGAATAGATTTGGGATGGTATTGTTGAACCACTAGGGCCAGATCTGGGCTGCATTGCATTGTTATTGCTTTTAAACATGTAGACACAATATATTTGTTTAAGCCATATTAATCAAATTTTCTCTTATTTTTAGCCAAACAATTCCTAGTCTGTACACTCAGTTTCTCATTTGTAAAATGGGGCTACAGTGAGGTTTGGTATGAAAATCATATGTAAGTATTTGGTATGTGTTGTTGCTGCTGTTAAATGCCTGTATAGGATTTCCAAGGAGTGGCTGGTGACTTTGAAATGCCGGCCTTGTGGTCAGCAGGCCAGTGCGTATCCTATAGCACCACTCCAGAACAGTAACTGCTTAAGTATTGGTGATTAATAATGAATCATTTTACTCAAGTTCAAAAAAAAAAAAAACACCCAAAAATCTTCATTCTTCTAATGAAAGGAGGACAATTCATATAAATATTTTAATATAATAGATTTTTCTAAATTAAAGACTAAACATTCAGATAAAGAAATTAATGCTAAGAAACAATGCGACAATTTTCTTT
>NW_006408978.1:315911-323707 GCF_000296735.1 Chrysochloris asiatica
CAGTAAAGGTTTACAGACAAGATCATCAGTTTTACATTCAACAAATCATACGCTTTGTTTCATCTCAATGATTGCAATCCCCTCTATGCAACAATAGTTATCTCGCTTCCTCCCTGCGGTTCCTATTTCCATTCCAAACACCTTCTCATCCCTTAGGAAAATATTGCCCTTTTGAGTTTGAATGATTGACAATTCCAGGATAAGCATTCTTTACTGCTATTGTGGTCCCTGATATATACCTGTCTACTGCTTGACTTGAAGAGCTCTGGTAGATAGTGGTTACGAGTTGGGCTGCTAACGTCAAGGTCAGCAGTTCGAAACTCCCAGCTGTTCTGCGGGAGAAAGATGAGGTGTTCTGCTCCCACGAAGATTTACAGCCTCAGAAACCCTGTGCAGGGTCACTATGAGTCAGAACTGACTCCACGGTACTTAACAACAACAACTACTTGACTTATGGAGTCCTGGTGTGGTGCTGTGGGGTAATGCGCCAGACTGCAAAGCCATTTGAACTGTAAGGTTGGCGGTTCAAGGTCACCAGCTGCTCCTCAGAAACCCTATACAGAGTCACTACAGGTCTGAACCGATTCAACGGTACTTAAGAAGAACAACAACAACTGTTTAACTTAAAATTAGGCCAAGAGAGATGAGTTAATTTCCAGACCTAAAGGTTGGCTGAGGGCCACAGAGTCAGATTCCTCCAATCTCTTTCTAACCAGTATTCACGTTTTTGTTCTACATTCTCTCCCACTCTATTTGAAACCTACTAATGTGATTCCTTTCAGAGCAGGTGATAGTGGTAATTGGGCATCAGTTAGTACTTCTGGCCTCACAGTCATGGAGACTGATGCTCACATTTCCATCAGCCCATTGGACTAATAGAATCCAAACATCTTCAGTTCTCATCACTCTTCTTTCTTCTGCACATGGAGAGAATAATAGTTGCACCTTAGCTTTTAAGATCCCAGATGCTACTCACCAAAGTAGGATGTAGAACATTGTTTCTATGGACTATGTTATGCTAATTGACCATGGTGTTCTCTGAGAATATAATCCTAAGCCTCCAGGCCCAGCAACTCATTGTCTTGAGATGTTTGATAATATCTAAGTAGTTTTTGTTGGTTTGCCTTCTCTATGCTCCATCAGTGATGCCTTTTAAAAGGTGATACAGTTTGTCTGAAAATATGGGTTCTGATACTAGAGGAACTGGGATCTAACTCAGGGTCTACCACTGTTGCCTGTGCCATTTGGGACACATCATTAACCTCTCTGATCCTCAGGTCCCTCACTACGGCATTGATACATGATACTATCTACCCAAATAATCTAATAAGATTCTGTATATCCACATATGTACATAGATACAAAAGCATAAGACGTAAAACACTAGCAATATTAGGTGAAGAATCTTGGTAGCAGTAATTTTAAATGTAGCTGCCACACCTGGCCAAGTCTTCAGCTCACTCTGGTAGCCTCCATTTCACATGAGGCCCATATCACCACACTGCCTGATTCTGCTGGGTTAAGATGTCCCTAGAGATCTCTCTCACATTCATTCCTTTCCCAAATATGTGTGTGTATAGACAAGGAAGATCTGTAATCCATTTAAGGTCTGGATTCCTTCAATCACTTCTTATTCATTACTAACCACACTCATGCATTCATCACCCACACAGTAGCAATTGCCATTGTGTGTCATTGAATGGGTTCTGACTTATAGTGACCCTGTAAAGGGATGCCAAGAGTGGCCGGTGGGTTTGAATTACTAACCTTGCAGTTAGTGTGGTTAGCAATACAGTGCTATCCTTTAGTGCCACACTAGCAAGACTGCATGTGAAATTGTATCTTTTGTTGGTATTCTATCTGACTCTGAGGAGCTTAATGATCCTACATTGCTTCCCTACTGTCTATCCCATTCCACCGGTACCTCTCCTCTTTCCTTCCCCTTGCTTAGAATAGCATCTTGGGAGTGTAAATAGTTCAGTATCTTTCCCTGACATTCTTGTTTCCCATTTTTTTCATAAAGAAATGATAAAAGCAATGACATCCTTTGTAATTGTACTTGTAAGGAAAAGAAAGAAAGAGATGAAGGAGAGAGTCTTGGCTTCAACAGCAGGCAGATTTATTGAGAGTAAACCTGGGAGGGGATAGTCTTATGTCACCAAAGGAGACCAAGAGCCTGTCTGTGTCTCTTACAGACTGGGGTATTTAAGGTGGTATGGTCTGGGTACAGTTCTGGTGAGTTTACAATGAGTGGAGGTATAGAGATTTGGGCAGGGGTATGGAGATTTTCCTGAAACCTGGAATTTCTGGGGTGGGGGGGAGGGTCTCCAGGTGTAACAAAGACCCAAGCTTCCTGAGAGATCTGGAACTCAAGCAGGACTCCATTCAGTGTCAGTTGGGGGTAGTTGCAATGCCATTCTGTTGATCAGGCTCAAGGTCCTTCAGCACTCAATGAATGTGTAATAGTTATTATCAAATTTGTCTTCTGTCTGTGATTCTGGTGAGTCCTGGTTAGGCACTGTAAGATCAGCGTGGGACAGGCAACCACAAGTTTGGTAGCTCAAACCCACTGCCCATTCTCAGAAACCCTATATAGGGTCACTATGAGTTGGAAACAACTCAATAACACTCAGCATGATTCTGACAACTGGTTGATAGTCTCACAATTTAAAATCTGAAAGCTGTTATTTTGCTATCTTTGAAGAATTTTGTTTGGAAGTAGGAGGTGGGGTCCAATTTTATTTGTGAAATTAGATTCTCCTTTGACTTTAAAGACACACAGATTTCTTTGTTGTTGTTGCTGTTAGGTGCCATTGGGTTGGTACTGAATCATAGCCACCTTATGCACAACAGAACAAAACACTGTCTGGTCCTGCTCCAATTCATCTAGCTATTTAAGTGATAGCGTTGCTGTTAAGCGTCATCTAGTCTGACTCATAGTGACCCTGTATAGGGTTTCCTAGGAGCTACTGATGGATTTGAACTGCCAACCTTGTGGTTAGCAGTTCAGGGTTTATACTATAGCACCACCCCAGGCTTCCCACAGTAGTCAAAAGGTCAGAGTCCAGAGAATAGCAGGGAAGACCTATCCTACTTAAGTTGATGTTCAGATGAAATCTTTTGTAGAATTAATAGGCTTAATTCTGAATATATTCAAGAGTACATTTTCAAAAAAGTCTATCACCCATTTCAATGATGATGATATATTTACAAATAAATCACAGTTGAATTCATAGATCCCAATTATTTATTATAAAGGAATGAACACGCAATATGTTTTCTATGCCTTTCCAATTAGAGTTGAGATCAATTTGTCTCTGTGAAGATATTGCCTAGTTGAATTAAAAAAATATATATTATGACATGTTATTGGAGCCAACTAGCTAGAACACAAGGTTCCTGAGACTCAACATTCATTATTTATCCATTTATACTAATAACCCTTTATACCCCACATGTCTGCTGCTTAGATTTGAACAGAGTCTCAGAAGCTCAACCTGTTTTAAACTTATGACACAAAAACAATTGCTTATGACAAAGAAGAACGACATAAATGTTCATCCATTTTCTCCGTACAAGAAGACAAATGATTGGATTTTTTTTTAATGCTGACATTCCTCTCCCTTTCTAAGAAGAAAAATTAGTATGAAGATAGAGAAATTCAAAGATCATAAACCATAAAAAAAATTAAAATAAATTGATTTGGCGATACAAGATGAGATTGAGTTGTAATACAAAAGTTGTTGGGTTTTTCCTACCTAAAGGCAGAACCAATTGATTTATGATCAAAACCCTAAGCTGGCTCTCTTCCTTTTTCCCTCCCCTTCCCTCTGCCCCCCACCCAAGGCCCACTGCTTAGGGAAGGACTGCAGATCCTAGGTGGCATGTCTCTTTTGATTTGCCACACTATGTCTTCATTATCAGTGCTAGAGGATCAGGCAGTGGTATTTTCTAACTTCAAAGGCTCCAACAGCCTGAACAGCATGGGGCGATCAGATGCCCTGTGATGCAGAGTGACAACAATATGGTGTCTTCATATTTTAGGAGTGTCAGCTCATTTTTAATTTGTGGCACATCAAAGTGAAAAGGAGGGCAAAAGGAGGGTTTTCCTCTTTGTTATTTTCTTCTTAAGTGACAGCAATGCCTTCCAATTCAATGCCCAGGACAGAGTACTTAAGGAACAATTCTTTTTAATTTGTATTTCTTACAGTTCTAGAACTCAAGGAAAACACTCCTACTGATGATAAACTGGAACAGAAAAATAATGTCCCTATTGAGAAATAAAATGAGAGTTTCCAAGAGGATATGTAGCGTAACATAAATATTGTCATAGTATTCCAGGTGGAGTGAGTAATAACAAAGTCATAGTAATGAGAATGATAATAGTAGCAGCAGCAGCAGTGGAACAAGAGGAACTAATATTTATGGATTTCCAGACATGTGTTAATCACTTTTATAGATGGTGGGACTGAAGCTCAGAGAGGTGAAATAATTTGCCTACTATGAGACAAGGTGTGACAGAGTTAGAATTCTGACCCAGGCACTCAGACAGAGTCCCTCTTGTGCATATTGATAGTGTAAAGGAGTGGCATTTTAAGTAGGAATTAGGTTTTGAATTCCATCCATGGGACACACATCATAAATAATCAAAATTAACTTCAAAACATCCTTAAGTTGGCCATAAAGTACCTTTTAATTTTGTGGTATGTGCATACAATCTCCATAATGCTTAAAGTAATATTTAATCAAGAAAAGAGCCGAAGAGAAAAAATTCAAATAGACCACTTTAAAGTTCAAAAATAGAGCTAGCATTTGTAGTAGCTTTTACAAATGTAATGCTGCTGTAGAGCATGTGTTGTTAAGGTTGAGATCTTAGGTGTGGACTTCTTGTGTGAAAGGAGACTCCCTAATACACAGGTTATAATCATTTCATTCAAATAGCTTCATGTCCTCTCTAATCTAGGAAATGGTATTACCTGGGCAAGTGCAGTACCTTGAATTTACTGGATAGGTCTTTTTTATCCAGTGTTTAATTTCCATCAAGTGATTGGGTGGGGCCATGAAAATAAGGTATAATGGACTCTAAAGTTGGCATTGGTTGGTTTTGCCATCCAGCTAGGTTTAAAAGAAGCTCTAGCAGAAGCAGATCACCAAGGACATTCAAGAAGGAAGAACATGAGTGCAGCGTGAGACCCCTACCTGGAAAAGCAGCAAGAGAAGAGACAATGGCAGAGCCTGGCATGGAGAGACAGAGCAGCTTCCGGCTCTAGGCCCATGGACTGAATAAATATGAGTGCCTACAGGCAGGAGACTGGTCTGAAGAATCTGCCCTTTGGGCATTCACAGACAGACTTAAAGAGCTTTGTAACTCTTGCCCAAGCAGTGCAGAGGCCAAGGGAAACATATGACTGAGAGGCTGAAGAAAATAGTGCAGTGTGCCTGCAGTATGTCAGACAAGAGGCTTTCCTGACTTGAAAGTTGCTGCATACTGAGTTTTTCTGATGCTGAATTGTGTCCTGTTCGTTTCCCTAATAAACCCCATAATCATGAGTATTGTTATGAATTCGGCATGGCCATTGCAGTGAATTATCAAATCCAGATGTGAAGCAGAGTGCTGTGGGAGGGATGGTTGGTGTTAGAATAGGGGAAAGAAAGGTGTAGGTTGGAAGCATGTCTGACTTCTGCTTTACAGGAATCAGCTTTGGACTGATTTTGAGTTTGATTTTCTTTCCCTCTTGTGAAGTAAGGAGAAGTCAGACATGGCCTCCGCATGGTTTTAGCAGGAAGTAAAGGTTGGATGTGGCTCTAGATTAAGAGTAAGACTTCTACTATAGAGTCTGTGCTTGATACCCCTTCCTAAATTCCTAAATGTTTTCTTTAACACTGACAGTGGCTCTGTGTGCTTGACAATAGTTATTGTACCTTTTATATAGAGTAAATGGACATTAGGGATATTAACTAGGTCATCCAATGTCACACATTCACTAAGTTTGCCATGAAATCCTTGGAAAATCCTGATCCTACAGTCCATTAATCAGGTAACAATCGTTCCTTCATCTACAAAAAAATGAGTTAGATACACTGTCACTAGGAGAGCATGTGCCACCAGGATTGGTGCTGGCTCCCCAGGGACACCTCATATGTGTCAAGAAGAGGAGGTGATAAAGACAGAGCATATTCAGCAAAATGTTCCGTCTTGTCCAATGACATGATAAATTATGCATGCTGGTTGCGTTCAATATTTCCATTTGTGAAGATAGGATACTCACCTCTCAGTGTCCAGACTGAGAAAAACAAAGCTGTTCTTGGATGTCATCATTGTCAGTTATCCTTGGAATAGAAGAGAGAGTCTTACTCCAACTCACCCCATCCCTAGGCAGGCATCCCTTTCTGCCCCTCCTAATTGAGGGCAAGAGGGACTCCACTGTCTAAGCTTTTGAAACAAAAAGAAAGAAGCCTCACAAGCAGAAAGCTGATAATCCTGTGTAGATAATATCTGATTATTTCCTAACACACTCTTAGAAGCTGAAAAGAACTTTGTAGAAAAATCTTTTTGACTGATGGATACTCCTGGGAGTCTTCATACTTCAGTCTAGATCTGATTAGAAGAACCACTTAATTATTTCTGACAACAAGGAGAATATTGACCAGGAAGTGCTAGGTCTTCTTGCTTCTGGTTCATGGTAGGTTACTCCCCTTGGATCTCCTCCTAGTTAGGTTGAAACCATCTTTCATTTCTCATGGACTGTTGACGGGGCTCATCTTTGAAGGGAATCATATATATAGATAACATTGAAGCTCTTTAGTTAACACATTCCTATGAAGGTTTTGATGGGTGCTTGTCTTGGTAACTACCAAGAAAATACTTTGATATTTTCTAAATCAATTGATCTTTTGTATTAATTTCATTTACTGAGGCTTAAGTAAATCAACCAATATTTATTTGTCAGTTTGTTATACTGTGGTAGCTTGTGTGTTGCTATGATGCTAGAAGAGATGTCAATGGTATTTCAAACACCAGCACGGCCACGCAAGGTGGAGCAATTTCAGCGGGGCTTTAGACTATGGTCTGTTGACCGGCTTCTAAAAATTAACCAAAGAAAACCCAATGGTTTACAACAGGCTATTGCTGATGTATGTTGTGCTGCAAGATGTGACCCCTTAAACTGGAAGGTACTTACAATGACCACAACAGTGATCTTGAGTAGACCCAAGATCCTAAAGATGGCACAGGCCCAGAGAGCATTTTATTCTGATAAAAATGGGGAAAACATGAGTCAGAGCCAACTCTGACTCAACAAGTAAATCAGATCATCCTCAGTTTATGACATTATTATTATCATCATTGGTCTAAAGAAGACCCTTTTCCTCTTTTATTTTTTTCCCATTTCCTTTTCCTCATCATAGGATCTCATTCTAAAGTCTTATATTCAAGCATATGTTATGCTTTGCTTGCATTGGCTCATAGATCACATTTTGTGTCTCACTTGTCTTGTACTTAACCTCATACTTGTTGTTGTTGTTGTTGTCAGGTGCCATCGAGTTGGAACCAACCCATAGTGACCACATGCACAGCAGAAGAAAACAATGTTCGATCCTGGGCCAACCTCACCACCGCTGCCACAGTTGAGTCCATCAATGATACAACCTGGCCAATCCATCTTGTTAGGGCTCGTCCTCTTTTTCTCTGACCCTCCACCTTACCCAGCATGACATCCCTCTCCAGCGACTGTTTCCTCCGGACAATATGTCCGAAGTATGAGAGACGAAGCTTAGCCATCTTGGCCTCCAAGGAG
>NW_006408978.1:330897-348207 GCF_000296735.1 Chrysochloris asiatica
GTAGTGAGGTTGGCCCAGGATAGAACATTGTTTCGTTCTGCTGTGCATAGGGTTGCTATGAGTCGGTTCCGACTCGATGGCACCTGACAACAACAATGTAGTGTGGTAGGATAACACTCCACCACAAGGTCAGTTTGAACCACAAGGTCAGCAGTTCAAACCCATCATTCCTTGGAAATTCCTATACAGAGTTCCTAGGAGTTGGCAATGACAATAACAACAACAAACCATTTTCTTTTGTGGTACTGTAGGATCAGCATTTGACTGTGAACCACAAGGTGGGCAGTTCAAACCCACCAAACAGGGTTACTATCAGTCGGAACCAACTCAACGGTGCTTAATGATAGATACATTTTCTTTTGCATTGACAAGTAGAATTAACAGGAACATTATATAGAAATCCAAGTGTGAAATGTCAAGTGTGTCTTACAAGCATAAGGCAGAGATCGGGAATTGCGATAGCTCAGTGCAATGTAAAGAAAAATAAACTAATGCTCTGAGTATAACTTTCGCTCCTAATGGAATGCTCTATAAATATTTCTCATTTGATAATAACTTCATTTAAGGGTGACCATTTATATATGCTCTGCTGGAGACAAAAAATGAAAATGCTGATTATATCTAGTCAACAGAGGAAAACCAGGAGGTCGTTTTATTTCTTAATGTTTTATGAAACCAAAACTCTGATCAGTGCTTTGGTGGAGAAAATCTATTTTCCTCACCCAGTGGTTTAACATACTTAGTGTCTTTAATGTGGAAAGGTATTTGGCTTGTCCAACTTTTCTAACTGTGTTCATAAATCAAGATAATCAGTATCAGCAGAACAAACAAGAAGAAAATATTATGATAAAACATAAGCGAGACGTGGAAGACTATTTTCCAAAGGTACAATACTAATGAAAAACATAAAACCATTATTATTATTTTTTTTTCCTAAGTGATTTATTTGCTCTTAAAGAATACTTCCAAATTTGTTTCACTCTCAAGAGACTTAAGGTCTACAAAGAAATATTACTATTTGGGACTCTAAATATTATTAACATCAAGTATAACACTCAGGAATTTTTAAACGTATCTACATTTTCAAACAGTTACCTTGTTTATGGTCTATGAAAATAAATTTCCTTTATTAAGTGCCAGCATTGTTGTTGTTGTTATGTGTCGTGGAGTCGATTCTGACTCATAGTGACCCTTCACTATGAGTTTCCGAGGCTGTAAATCTTTACCGGAGCAGAAAGCATCATCTTTCTCCCCTGGAACAGCTGGTAGTTTCAAAGTGCTGACCTTGCGGTTTGCAGCCTGATTCGTAATCACTACGCTACCAGAGCTCGGGTCTTCATAATTTTCCTTCCTGTGATCTTTAATTTCTTCAATAAGATGAGACTACTATCTTGTGATTTAAATATCTGCTAGCAGCAATATCCAATGCTCTTAAGTGGCTCTCTTTTTATTATCATCACCTTGAAAGGTATTCTGGTCTCAGTGGACTGATACGAAATTGACGAACCACAGCAAAACTGCTCACACACTGAAGCTGGGAGATAAAATGGTTGAGTGACAGGTGGCACTAATCAGTTCATAGGTAAAAATCAAGATTGGATTTGATGAGGGGATTTCTTGGTCCATGGTGGATTCAATCCTCTTTTCAATATACTGAAAAGCTATTTGTTGCCAAGTTTGATTTTGATTATTCCGCAGCTCGAGCCTTGTCAGTGTTCTGCAAGGAGGCATCACCTCACCTGCTTCCCCTGACTCTCCACCTAACCAAATAGCTTGAGGGGAAGATTTCAAGTTAACAAAAGGGTGACGAGAAAATTAAATGGCTGGGCCTCTGAAAAATCTATTTTGGAAATTTGCTATTAGTTATGCCTGTGGTTAGTTGTAAAAAAAAAGAGGAGGAAGCTGTTCAGTGAGGTGACATCAAGTTGGTTATATTCAATCAAATAAAAGCATAACTCTTTTTCATTTCTGATTACTTTCTACCCTATCACTAACAGTAGAAGAGAGAGGTGATCATTTTAATATTCAAATTAATCTTCTCATATCCTCAGATCCTTCCTTCTCTGCCCAGATAACATTGTCTTTATTCTCCTTGACATTAGAAATTCTCAACAAAAGAGGTCACTGATGAATATTTTCTGAACAAAACAATAAATTATTTTTCTGCCTCTTTAAAGGATTCTTCACAGGAGAAAGATAAAACTTTCTATTCCTGCCAAGATTTTAAAAACTCCAGAAACCTTATAAAGGATCACTATGAGTCGGAACCAACTCCACAGTACTTAACAACAGCAATGACAATGGGCTCTAAAACAGCCTCTGTGTGGTACAAATAATTTACATTTGACTGCTAACTACAAGGCTGGCAGTTCACACCCACCAGCCAATCCTTGGGAGAAAGATGAGACTGTGTGTCCTCATAAAGATTATAGTTTTGGAAAGCCTATATAGGGTCGTTATGAATTGGAATTGATTCTGTGGCACTGGGTTTGAGTTTGGTTTTAGCTTCCTAGAAGGCTGGCAATGTGAACCCACCCAGTGGTACAGAGAGAAATACCTCCTTCCTCCTCCTGCCCCCCAAAGGAAGCCTTTCTATTCTGCAACAATGAGTTGGCAATGACCAGTGACAATGGGCTTTGTTTTGTTGATGTTGTTGCTGGGTTTTGTTTTGGTTTGGTTTTGGTTTTGGGGTTCTGTTAGGTTAAATGCTCTGGATCTCTACACTGGTGGTTTAATTCCACAGGGTTTCTTTGGCAGTGGGAAAGTTGGTGGAAGATAAATATCATCGTAGCTTCTACAGGAGATAGGGGTAGAGCTAAGCATCTCAATGAACACACAGGAATACAAAAATCTGATGAGAAGTATACCTGCTATTTCTGACACAAAATCTAGAAGTTTAGAAGATTTCAAATATGTTTGAAAGTAGAACTGGTAGGATTTCTTTATAGATTTCACACGGAGTATGAAAGACAGAGGGGGCCAAGGGTGACTCAAAAATTTAGGACTCGAAGAACAGGAAGGATGGGGTTTCCACTAACTGAAATGGGTGGTATTTAAGGCAAAAGGAAGTTTAAGAGGGAATAACAAAAAGTTCCATTTGAACCTTGCCTCCCTTCCCCATAGACAAACAAGCAAACCGACAAACCAACAAACCAACAAACCAGGCCATTCTGACCCTGCTGACTCCATGGGCTACAAAGGAAGAGTGCTCTCAGGGTGTTCTTGGCTGTACTCTTTACTGAAGCAGATCGCCAGGACACTCTTCCAAAGTGCTACAGGGTAGGTTCAAACCACCAATCAATCATTAAGCTATTTCCTGAGAGCAAACTATGTGTGCCATCACAGAATGTCATTGGGGGCACATTGTTGTTCTTTTTATTTAGTGCCATAGAGTCAGTTCTGACTCACAAAGCCTTGTATAGGGCTCTGTGTAGCAGTTGGTGGGTTTAAACTGCCCACCTTGTGGTTAGCAGTCCAGTGCTTATCCTATAGCACCATACTAGACACATTGTTGTGTGTTACTGAGTGCTGTTGAGTCGGCTCCGACCCAAAGCGTCCCTGTAAAGGGATTCCAAGGATGACTGCACAGATCATTTTACCTAGGACAGGTTTTGTTTAACCTGTTGTCATAATGAAAAACTGCCCTGCCCTGTACCAACCTCACAATTGTGGCTATGCCTGATCCCATTTCTCTTGCCACTGAGCCATTCCATCTCGTTGGAGGTCTTCCTCTCTTTCTCTGACCCTCCACTTCATCAAAACATGTTATCTTTCTTATTTAAAACATAAGGACATGAACTGCCCAATTGTTGTTGTTGTTGTTGTTGTTAGGTGCCATTGAGTCAGTACCAACTCATAGCGACCTTATGCACAGCAGAATGAAACACTGCCCGATCCTGGGCCGACCTTACTACTGTTGCCACGCTTGAATCCATTCATACTGCCACTTGGCCAATCCATCTTGTTGGGGGTCTTCCTCTGTTTCTTTGACCCTCCACCTTACCAAATATGATATCCTTCTCCAGCGACTGGTCCCTCCTGACAATATGTCCAAAGTGTGATAGACGAAGTTTGGCCATCCTGGCCTCCAAGGATCACTCTGGTTGCACTTCTTCCAACACGGATCCATTGGTTCTTTTGGCAGCCCATGGCACTTGCAATATTCTCCTCCAACACTATAACTCAAAAGCATCAATTTTTCTATGGTCTTCCTTATTCATTCCCCAACTTTCACATGCATTTGAGATTATTGAAAATACTATGGGTATTGAAAATACTTGGGTCAGGTTCACCTTTGTCCTCACACTGACATCTTTGCTCAATTTCATTAAAAATTGCTTTAGTGGCTGGTGCATAAATTTGAATAATAGGGGTATCAACTGGCAAATGAAATTATACTATCACAGACAGCAGTGTAATTAAGATAGATATTGGAATGCTCTTTTTGTTGATGAATGGGATGTCATTCCTTCTCAGGATTTTCCTCCTCCCCCCATCATAGTAAAACAATTGTTTATTCAAAATGTCCTATACCAGTTCATTTCTGTGTACTAATGCCTAGGATGTTGATCTGTATGTGTTCAATTTTTTGTTTGCCAACTCCCAATTTTCCTAGATTTATACATTTCACATTCCACATTATTATTATTAATCAACGTTTGCAGCGATCTCCTCCCATTTTGAATTGTGCCCCATCAGCAAGTGAAGGTCCCGAAAGCTTTATTCCATTAGTGTCACCATGACCGGCTCTACTTTGAGGAGGAAGCTCTTCCCCAGTCCTATTTTGAGTGCCTTCAATCCTGAGGGGCTCATATTTCTGACAATTCTCCCCTATTCTTCACAAGGTTTTCAGTGGCAGACCATTCAGAAGCGATTTGCTTCTCCTTCTTCCTACTCTGTCTTAATTTGAAAGCCTTCTTGAAACCTGTCCACCATGGATGACCCTGCTGGTATGCTCCCATAAAGATCACAGCCTAGGAAACTCTGTGGGGCAGTTATACTTGGTTCTGTAGGGTTCCTGCAAGTCAAAATCCACTCTAAGAATAACAACTTCTAGGTTTCTGGCCCACTACTCATCCTGTAGCGTAGTGGTTACGAATCGGGCTGCGAACCTTAAGGTCAGCAGTTCGAAACTACCAGCCGCTCCGTGGGAGAAAGATGAGGCTTTCTACTCCTGTAAAGATTTACACCCTCGGAAACCCTGTACAGGGTCGCTATGGGTCGGAACCGACTCGACGGCACTTAACAACAACAACAACTCATCCTGTGGCAGGGTGGGTGTAACTCCACAAGAAGGGAGGGTGCATCTCTGTAAATGGGTCCTTTTTGTTCACTGTCTGTTGTTAGATGTTCTTGAGCTGGTTCTGCATCATAGTGACCCATTGTCAAACAAAACAAAACACTACCCAGCACTGTGTCACCCTCATTGTTGCTGTGTTTGAGTCCCTGGTTGTTGCTACTGTATCAATCTATTTTGTTGGGGGTCTTCCTCTTTTTCACTTTTTCACTGGCCCTACACTTCACTAAACATGATGTCCTTCTCCATGGACTATCTGTAGTATCCCAGCTGACCCAGTGTGAATTCAGGCACAAAGAAATTGTTTCAGATATGTTTTGAGCAAGTTAACTCATTCATAAAACATAAAAAAATCATAGTCCCTGGATTGCTAGAACAGTCATGTGAGCAATAGCTAATTCCAAGAGATTATAAAGCACTTTTTTATTTGCAAAATGCTCTGTCAGAGAGATAGAGAGAGAGCTGAGAGTGGCATCTGTTCAGTACAGACTGGCCTTTTCAGGAAAGCAGACTTCGTCTTGTTGCTTTGCAATTTCTGTTTTGAGGGTTGGTGCAAAGATGTGCATTCTCTGTACTGTCCAGGACTGGTTTGATCAGCTCATCTGCTCTAATAGGCAAAGATTGGGGTGTATCTTTTCCTTATATTTTAATTTAGGTATTTAATATTTTAATTTAAGTATAGGTGTTTTTAAAAGGCTGTTACTAAATTTAGTCATATTGAGACAAAATGTGTAAACCTTTAAAGCTAAGCTGCAAGTTTGAGGGAGGTTGAAGAAGCATTCTAAAGAAGTTCTCTTGACCAGAAAACTGAGAGTCAGAGCCCCAGGGCCCATCTGGAACGGAGAAATGGAGCTGGGAAGACTAGTAAAGAGATGCCCTCCAGTGGGTTTCTTCAGGACTTTTACTTTGAGCGCCTCTGCTGCTGTGTGCTAATGTGTCAGACTGCAAAGTCATTTGAACTGCAAAATCAGTGGTTCAAGCTCACCAGCTGTTCCTTGGAAACCCTATACAGGGTCGCTATGGGTCGGAATCGACTTGACGGTACTTCACAACAACATACCGTGAAAGGAGCTCTGATAGTAGTTGTTACAAATCGGGCTACTAATCTCACAGTTAGCCATTTGGAACAACCAGCTGTTCGGGGGGAGAAAGATGAGGCTTTCTGCTCCTGAAGAGATTTACAGCCTCGGAAACCCCATACTCGGTTTCTACGAGTCGGAACCGACTCCACGGCACATAACAACAACAACATACCATGAAAAGGTGCTTTTATGCACAGCAGTTTGAGTTCTCCTGAAAAACATAGAGTGGCTATATAAGAAGGAAAGGTCTGTCCTCTTGTGCAATATATACCTTCTTGCAGCTTGGTGATATGTCAACACGTTAAATTTCATCATTGGTTTTTGTTGGTGTTACATGAAAATAAATAGAAAAACCTATAACATGGTTTTTTGTTAGGTGCTGTTGAATCAATTTTGATGTATAATGACCTCATGTGACCGAGTAGACCTGCATCCATAGGATTTTCAAAGTAGAACGGCTGTAATCTTTATGGAAGCTGGGGGTGGGGGAGGGCGTGTGGGGAGTTCAAACCATCGTTCTTTTGGTTAGCATCCCAGTGCTCCACCATGACACTACCAGGGTTCTTTATCAGCATATACCCATGTGTGAGTTGATCTATTTTCTGTACATGTTTTTCTTTATCTAGTTGCCTTCAGTTTAATTGAGACTCATGGAGACCTCATATAGTTTGGAGTAGAACTCTACTCCAGAGGATTGTCATAGCTGTGACCTGTCAGAAGTCAATTACCAGGCCTATCTCTCAAGTCACTTCTAGGTGGGTTTCAATCTCCTACCTTTTGGTTAGTAGCTACGGGATTATCCATTTGCTTCATCCAGACATTCATTCTATATGTCTCTGCTAATAAGAAGCGAGGTTGTTGTTTTTATGAGTTGGCATCAACTCCTAGTGACCCTGCTGGGTCCTATGCCAACCTCACAATCTTTGCTAGGCTTCAGTCCATTGTTGCCACCTCTGTGTCAATCCATCTCCTTGGTGTTCCTACTCTTTTCCTCCCATCCTCCACGTTACCAAACATGAGATCCTTCTCCAGGGACTGGCCACTCCTGATACTATGTCAGAAGTATGAGAGATGAAGTCTGACCATTCTGGCTTCCAAGGAACATTCTGACTGTACTTCATCCAACACAGATTTGTCATTTACCTTCCACTTTTCCCATAATGATATCCTTCCTCAGGGACTGGTTCCTTCTGACAATATGTCCGAAGTATGAAAGACAAAGTTTCACCATCCTGGCTTCCAAGTAGCATTCTGGTTGTTCCTTTTCCAACAGAGCCTTGTTTGTTCTTCTAGCAGTCCATGGTACTTTTAATATTCTCCTCCAACACCATAACTCAAATGCATCAATTCTTCTATGGTCTTCCTTATTTACTGTCAAACTTTCACATGCATATAATGTTATGGAAAATACCATGGCTTGGGTCAGGCATACCTTAGTCCTCAAACTGACATCTTTACTCTTGAGTACTTTAAAAAGGTTTTATGTAGCAGATTTTCCCAATGCAAATTGTTTGATTTCTTGACTGTTGCTTCCATAAGTATTGATGGTAGAACCAAGCAAAATGAAGTCCTTGACAACTCCATCCTTTTGTCCATTTATCTTCATGCTGTTTATTGGTCCAGTGGTGAGGAATTTTGTCTTCTTTACCTTGAGATTTAACCCATACCAAAGGCTGTGATTTGATCTTCATTAAGTATTTCAAGTCCTCTTCACTTTCAGCAAGTTGTATCATCTGTATAACACAGGTTGTTAATAAGTCTTCCTCCAATCCTGATGCTACATTCTTCATATAATCCAGTTTCTTGATTATGTGCTGTGTTCAGACTGAATAAATATGGTGAAAGAACATAACCCTGGGACACACCTTCCCTCATTTTAAACCACTCAGTGTTCCTTTGTTCTGTTTGAACAACTGCCTCTTGATCTATGTACAAGTTCTTCATGCACACAATCAAGTGTTCTGGAATACTCATTCACCGCAATGTTATCCATAGCTTGTTATGATTCACACAATCAAAAACCTTTGTGTAGTCAATAAAGCACAGGTGAACATCTTTATTCCATCTGGTGAGTTCTATGTATATAATCATCTTTTATGTTGTTTAAAGGTATTTACAATGAAGAAGTCATTGGTCTTACAAATTTATATTATGTGCTCTCCAGCATCATTTCTTTCACCCAGGCCATATTTTCCAACTACTGATCCGTCTTCTTTGTTTCCAACCTTTGCATTCCAATCACCAGTAATTATCAATACATCTTGATTGAATGATTGATAAATTTCAAACTGAAGAAGTTGGTAGAATTCTTCAATTTCGTCATCACTGGCTTTAGTGGTTGGTGTGTAAATTTGAATAATCATGGTATTAACTGGTTTTGAGGTGTATGGATATTATCCTATCACAGACAGTGTTGTACTTCATATAACTGTTTCTTTTTATTTTGAGTTGTGCCCCATCTTCAAATAAAGGCTTCCTCTATTCATGTCATCATGGTCAAGTCTACTTTGAGGAGGCAACTCTTCCCTAGTCACATTTTGAGTGCCTTCTAACCTGAGGGACTCATTTTCTGGCACTATCTCTGACAGTATTCTGGTTCTCTCTAACAGTGTTCCACTGCTATACATTATGTTTTCAGTGCCAAATATTTAGAAATAGTTCATCTCTCCTTCTTCCTAGTCTGTCTCCCGAAGCTCATCTGATATCTGTCCCTGCTTGTATTTAAAATAGCAGTGGCATAGCTTCCAGAATCACAGCGACATGCAAACCACCACAGCACAACAAACTGACAATGAGTGGTAGAAAAGAGGGGAACACAATTTAAAATGCATTTTACAATTAGATGAGAATTTGATTGAGTTATCACGGTGGTTTTGAGGATTTATTAGTAAAGTTGAGAGAGAGTTTTATTTATGGAAATAGCAAATGATTTTTGTTTGCTCTTTCTATTTCAAACCCTGTAGTGAGTGCAGGGGTGAGTGAAAACAAGCATGCTCTTTGCCTTTCTAGAACTTCCAGTCTTAGGGGAAGCTCAATGATACAGATTCACATCCATAGATATGTAATGTCCAAACTTAGAAGTGCTATTGGGTGCTATGAGATAGACCAGAGGCAGAAATGACCCAGTCTGGGGATCAGGGTAGTCTTTTAACTTGAGATGTGAAGAGTGAACAGGGTTTAGCTGAGCTAAAAGAGGTGTGAGAGCTGGTAGGTATGGACAGTGCATTTAAAGCGACTGTGACAAAAGGGAGTAAGTCTTGTTTGTGTAACTGAAAGCAAGAACCAGGCACTAGGGGGTAGAGAGCAAAGGCAGTCAGGGAGAGGGGAGGCCAGGAACATAAGGTGAGCCACAAGAGGTAGGCAGGGCTGGGGGTTGCACTGAAGACTATGCCTAGAGAAAAGGTCTTGAAATATTTAAAACAGATTAAAACATTCTGGTTTTAGGGTAAACAAACAATGGGGCAATGGGATGGAGAAAGCCACTGGCAGGCTATTCTATTTGTTGGCTGTCCTTGTTAAGTACTGTAAAGTAGGTGTCAACTCATAGCAACCCTCTTTAGGGTTTCTGAGGAGCAGCTGGTGAGTTTGAACTACTGACCTTGTGGTCCAGAGCTTATTCTATAGCAGAACAACAGAACTCCATTATATTTGTCTAGGTGAGATTCATTTCTCACACACACACACACACACACACACACACACACACACACGGAGAAAGAAAAAAATGAAAGTAAATAAAAAGGTCTAGAGAGAAAGAGACTTTGTTTCTCTGTGAGGTGCGCATGTTTACGTGCATGTGAATCACACAGATGTGGTTGCAGAGCAAAGAAGAGAATGACATAGGGAGGGAGGGTGGGAGACACAGAATTATCTGCTGAGTTAGAAACTTGAGTTTTAAAGTCAGAGCTATTTCAAATCCTGGCACTGCCATTTTCTAACCATGCAAATATGAGCAAGTTTCTTAAACTTTGAACTCTCAGTTTTTTCATTGCGCTGGGTCTCATAATCCTCTGTGAGGGCAGAGATATAACATATGCAAGGCATTTAGTACAGTGCCTGGAACGTAGCATTTACTCTAAGATGAAGTGCTGGGCAAGAGAGGATGGTAAGACTTTGATGCACCTTCTTTGGCCATGTCATGAGGAAAGACCAGACACTAGAAAAGGTAAAGTAGAGAGAGAGGCTCAGTGAAAATGAAGGAGATCTTCAAGGAACCATGTTGACACCATAGCCAGCCACATCAGGATACTCAAACATGTGAAGGAACGATTGTGAAGAATTCAGAGAACACACAAGGTTTCTCCCTGAGCATCTCTTTTCTGCTGAATGACAGCTGGCTAATCTGATCAACTCAGCCTGTTAATTTTATAAAGACTATTAATTTTTATTAATTGCTTAATAAATGTGTCCCTCCTAGGCACCACATTTTTTATTTTAATCAGGGCACTCTGGAGGTGGTATCTTACCCTAAGGAAGGGCTGTAGTAGAGAGAATGCAAGCAGCATTCTGATAGCTTAAGAGGTAGAATAAGAGAAGGGGACATCACTGGTTCAGTAGTAGAATTTTCACCTTTCATGACAGAGACCTGGGTTCAAATCCCAGCTAGTACTTCAAGCACAGACACCAACATCTGTAAATGAAGGCATGTGTATTACTCTGATGTTAAACAGATTTTAGCAAAGCTTCCAGACTGGGAAGAAAGGCTTGCAGATCTAGTTCCAACAATCAGCAGCCGAAAACCCTGTGGGTCACAACAGTCTGTTTGAATTGTACAGGGGTTACCATGAGCCAGGACTGACTTGATGACAGCTAACAACAAGAATAAGGAAAGCCTTTGGAAACTGCTCAAACCACACTGTGAAGGTGGCTATACATCCCTACCATAATTTCTATTGGCTCAGTCAATGATTCTGTTTATAAGATTGTTGTTGTTGTTGTTAAGTGCCGTCGAGTCAGTTCCGACCCATAGCGACCCTGTACAGGGTTTCCGAGGGTGTAAATCTTTACGGGAGTAGAAAGCCTCCTCTTTCTCCCATGGAGCGGCTGGTAGTTTCGAACCGCTGACTTTAAGGTTTGCAGCCCGATTCATAACCACTACGCTACCAGAGCTCCTTATAAGATTGGGGAGGTTCATATGTCCTCTCTTTCCCATTTTGAACTATTTCACCTGGGCATATGATGCCATTGCAGAGTTATTGGAGGATCAATTTGAACAGTATCTATAAGAAGTTTGGTGCACATTAACAAAACCAAACCAAAATCACAGCCTTCCAGGTGGTTAGGACTCATGGTGACCCTATTGGACAGGATTTCCCAGAGGATTTCCATTGCTGCAATCTTGACAGATCAGACTGGTGGAGCAGCTGGTAGCTTCATATAGTTCATGGTTTGTAACTAAGTGCTTGAAATACTACAGCACCAGGGGATCTTGGGTACTGTTCCTCACTCTCCCATCCCAAGTGCAACCTGGTTTCTTTCTTATGCTTAGAAGTTAGAAATGTTCCTTATAGTCTTTTATAAAATGTGTTCATTGATTTAGAAGAGAAGACAAATTTTCTCTTGTCATCTCCCTTATTTCATTCTTAGTACATTAACTCAAAGAGACAATGATAGGAATCAGATAATTATATGGTATATTAGAAAACATCTAATCTGCTTCTTTTGTTTTCTAGAGGAGTACTCACTGAGAGCCTCCATGGATTATCTAGAGTCACCAGGTGTCAATTTAATGACAAATTTAGACTCCCAGTCTTCCCCCAGTCAGCAAACAAACAAATACCTTTTCTTTCTTTAGGCTTCTATCCTATACAGAGGTAATGTTGGATCGAATACCTACACTCAGTACAACACACATAGAGATTTGCTTAGAATTCCTCCAAGGCTAGTAAGGTTGTATATTTCATCCTATTTGTGGCTGGGAAAATGGTCAAGTGCTCAAATATACTTAATGAAGCAAGAAAAGAGGTCATTTTACCTTAACTGTCATTTAGCCTCTGTTCTTTAAGCCTGTTTCTCTGACTAGCAATGAAATCTGCCTTCATCACATTTGTTGTGGGATGAAAACCAAGCCTCTGAATGGCAATAGCATGGCTCCAGGGAGTCAACTCTACCTACTTGAACTTTAAAGAGGCCCCTTACAGTTTAGACTGTATTCTTTGCTCCGTGCACAGTGCTTCCTCCCCACAGCTGGACAGCCTAACAAGATAGGAGCCAGGCACAGCTGTACGCTCTGCATTAGTCTTTAGATCAGAAACTATCTGATAGGCGGCAGGTCTCTCTTTACCCCTCTCCCAACCTCCATGCAAATGTTTGTGTCTCTCTTTGCACCAGCTGCCCCGCCCTGCCTTTCAAAAATTACTTTCAGTAATTACTACAGCTCAAGGATGCTGTCCAATCTAAAATAGCTAATGAGAGCCAGTCCTTCAATCTAAACTGTAATCAGCTTATAACAAGCTCCCTTTTCCTGTGTTTCATTACTGTGACACAATCTATTTTTCATACCTCAAAATGATAAGGCAGAGACTTGGGGGGAATGCATCGCTTTGTGTCAGCAGGCCTGCATGATAGGGAGATGGGCTTAAGCATGCAGAATTGATTTATTTGCATTCTTCTATTGATTTGGTGACTGCATCTTTGAACCGAGTTAATATCGTATTTTTTATTTGGCCCCAAGAACAGTAAAGCCTGACAATCATGCAAGCTTATTACAGCCGGGGGTGGGGGTGGGGGCGAAGTAGCCCAGTGGAACTCCAGTGCCTCATGATTTATTTGAGCATGTGCAGACTTGGAGCAGAAGGTATTTTAAATTCTGTTGGAGAACTTGACAATGTCATCTTTATCTGTGTGTTTGCTCTTCCCAAAATTTGTCTGATTGTTACCAATAACTCCGCTAGCTACCTACCAGCCTGCCTTTTTATGTCCCTCTGTAAACCCTTAATTGTTTATTTTCAAAGAAAGAACACTGAAGGCATCAACCCCAGGGATTCTCACGAGATATTTGGGGAATCTGCTTGGCTAATATTGTACAATCTGTTGATAAACACCCAGGCTATTTTAATATCCTTTCCAAATTTATCCTCTGGAGTTCATTTCCAAACTGTCATTTTTTGTTGTTGGTCTGGTGTGATGAAAGCTCGGCCCGTTTAAGCATCCACCACCATCCTCCTGGCATCATTTCCTGGGCACTGAGGCTGTGGTGGAGTTTGCTTTTTAATCCCATCCTAATGATGAAAGCATTTTAGAAGCTACACCATTTGATGGGTTAATACCGGTAGCTGAGTCTTTGGATTTAATCCACTCAGTCATCACTTTGAATGAGGCATTTTGATGAGCTTCAGAAGGGCTGAAGCTGCTGCCATTGTCCATTTGAGACTTCCAATGCCAGGAAAAAATAAAATCTGATCTCAAACAGCTAGGCTGCTCTGGGAGTATGTTTGTCAATAATATAAAGATAGAAAAATACAGATTGGGGCATCTTTGTTATACAACTGTTAATGGGCAGAAAAATCTCACAAAAGCTTCTCCCTCCCTCTTCCCATTATTCTACTTACCTCCCTGCCAAAAACAGGGTGGGGGAGGGTAGAAATTAAACTCTATTAGTCATTTTTAAAAAGTTGTTTTCCCTGCATTGTCTAAAAATGTGCAGAAGATGAGACTAAATTAGAAATCTTTTACCCAGTCTCTTCATTGGTGTAAAATAAATGCACACAACTCATTGAAAGTGGGAGGTTTGCAAATTTACTCATTAGACACAATAACCAGCAAGTTGGTATCTCAACTTGAGTGGAATCTTGATCAGGCAATCATGGAAGGTGGTTCTCCACAGCCTCTCCTCTTCAAAAGTGCTGGGATCCAACTTGCTTTTAAAATAGGAGGCTGTCAGTGAACTCAGACGGAGCATCTGCTCTTCAGGAGAGTCCATAAATTAACGTCTAGTACTTACGGCATTCTGAAAGAATGATGCTTTCATTGAAATTCATGGTTCGTTTGTTTCAGGAATGTTATGTAATCATGCTTGTTACACAGGGAGAATTTTCTACCTCCATCTTTTTCAGGAAGGGCTTTTTCTTGCCACAGCAAAACATACTCTCTGTTTCTCCCATCTTTCTTATTGAAAGTGACTTCTGAAAATGTATAACGTGAACTATCTTTATAACCTTGTGTCAGGGGCAAAGTTCTCTGTCTTCTGATTGGTCAAACAAGGTTTTTCTTGTTTGAGTATTAGGTTACAAGGAACAAGAGTCAGCTGGCAGAATTTATGCATTATTGTATTATTTTCCTAAGGGTCTTCATTCAATATGTGTAATCCTTAACATTACTTATCCACCTGCCACTGATCATCATGATTCTGGACTCTACTTCAAGCAAAAACCTTCGTCTGCTATTAGGGGTATGGGTCTTTGCGAAAGATGAAAATGAAAGAACTAGATTGTTACTGAAATAGTATCAATTTACAATCTACGTAGTTGTTTTCATCTTAGCCAATCTATACCTAATGTCATCTTCAGGCAATCTTAATTTTAAAATCAGAACATTTATTGATACCACTGTGGGATAAGCATTGAGATGCTAGTTACAAGTTTGGTGGTTCAAAACTTATAAGCTACCCAATAGGAAAAAGATGAGGTTGCCTACTCCCTTGGATTTACTCTCAGATACCCAATGTAGGATCGGTATGAGTTGGAATGAATTAGATGACAATGGGTTTGTTTTGTTTTCTATGTGCTGAGCAAGTATGCCCAGACATTGACGATACAGAAAATGGTATTACAGAGACACGAAGGCTCATGAACTCACCCTTACAGTTCTTGACAACATTAAGTAAAGGGAAAATAATAACAATAATTAACTGTCTGCTATACATAATATCCACCCCTCATCTGTCAGTTTGTCATACTGAGGTGGCTTGAGAGTTGCTGTGATTCTGAAAGCTATGCCACTGGTATTTTAAATATCAGCAGGTTCACCCATGGTGATGAGCTTCCAGACAAAGACAGACTAGGAAGAAGGACTGATGAACAACTTCGGAATATTTAGTCACTGAAAACTTTATGAATAGCAGAGAAACACTGTCAGATATAGTGCTGGAAAATGAGCCCCTCTGGTTGGAAGGCACTCAGAATGTGACTAGGGAAGAGCTGCCTCCTCAAAGTAGAGTTGACTGTGATGACACAAATGGAGTAAAGCCCGTGGGAGAAAAGCCTGCGGGACCTTCATTTTCTGATGGGGCACAATTCAAAATGAAGAGAAACAGCTGTAAATATCCATTGAAAATCAGAAAATGAAATGTATGAAGTATAAATCTCAGAAACTTGGAAGTTGTAAAAAATGAAAGGGAACACATAAACATCTATATATTAAGCATCAGTGAGATGAAATGGACTGATATTTGCCATTTTGAATCTGATGACCATAGGGTTGTCTATGCCAGAAATAACAAATTGAAGAGGAACGGTGTTGCATTCATTGTCAAAAAGAACATATCCAGTTCAGTCATGAGGTACAACGCTGTATGTGATAGGATAATATCCATGCAACTACAGGGAAGCCCAGTTAATATCACTCTTATTCAAATTTATGCAACAACCACTAAAGCCAGTAAGGATGAAATAGAAGAATTCCACCAACTTCTTCAATCTGAAATCGATAAAAAATGCAAACAAGATGGTATTGATCATTACTGGTGATTGGAATGCAAAGGTTAGGAGCAAAGAGGAAGAAACAGTAGTTGGAAAATGTGGCCTTTGTGATAGGAATGATGCTGGAGAATGCATGATAGAATTCTGCAAAACCAATGATTTGTTCATTTCAAATACCTTCTTTAGACAGCATAAGAGATGACTATACACACGGACCTCCCCAGATGGAATACATAGAAATCAAACTGACTACATCTGTGAAAAGAGAATTTAGAAAAGCTCCATATCATCAGTGAAAACAAGGCTAGGGACAGACTGTGGAACAGAGCATCAAATTTTCATATGCAAATTCAAACTGAACTGAACAAAATGAAAACAACTCCATGAAACCCAAAATATGACCTTGACTATATCCTACCTGAATTTAGGAATCATCTGAGGAACAGATTTAATGCATTAAACACTAAAGACCGAAGACCACAAGAGTTGTGGGATGACATCAATAACATCATACATGAAGGAAGCAAAAAGCCATTAAGAAGATAAGACAGAAGGAAAAGTTCAAAATGGTTGTTAGAAGAGACGCTGAACCTTGCTCTCCAGAGTAGAGATGCTAAAGCAAATTGAAGAAATGAGGAGGTCCAAGAGCTGAACAGAAAATTTCAAAGATCAGCTCGAGAAGGTAAAGCCAAATATTACAACAAAATGTGCAAAGATCTGGAATCAGAAAACCAAAAAGGGAGAACACTCTTAGCATTTCTCAAGCTGGGGGAACTGAAGAAAAAATTGAAGCTTCAACGTTTGTTATTGAAAGATTCTGTGGGAAAATTATTGAATGATGCCGAAAGCATCAAGAGAAGATGCAAAGAATACACAGAGCCACTGTACTAAAAGGAAATGGTTCATGTTCAACCATTTCAAGAGGTAGCATATGATCAAGAGCTAATGATCCTGAAGTAGGAAGTCCACAGTGCATTGAAAGAATTAGCAAAAAAACAAGGCACCAGGAATTGATGGAATGAAAATAGAAATCTTTCAAGAAAGTGAGGCAGCACAGAAGGCACTCACATACCTCTGCCAAGAAAATTGGAAGACAACTATCTGGACGACTGATTGGAAGAGATCCATATTTGTGACCCTTCCAAAGAGAGGTGGCCCAATGGAATGTGGAAATCATTGGACAATCTCTTTGATATCCCATGCAAGTAAAGTTTTACTGAAGGTAATAGAGAAACTGCTGCAAGCATACATTGACAGAGAACTTGCAGAGGTTCAATCTGGATTCAGAAGAGGC
>NW_006408978.1:356015-356716 GCF_000296735.1 Chrysochloris asiatica
ATGAGTGAGTACCTCCAGTGCCGCCTCACACTCTTGAAAGATTTAAATTTTTATTTCATCAATTCCCGGTGCCTTGCTTTTCTCCAATTCCTTCAATGCACCTTGGACTTCTTCCTTCAGCATCGTTGGCTTTTCATCATATGTTACCTATCTTGAAATGGTTGAACATCAACCATTTCCTTTTGGTACAGTGACTCCATATATTCCTTTCATCTTCTCTTGATGCTTTCTGCATCATTCAATAATTTTCCCAGAGAAATCTTTCAATAATGAAAGTCAAGCCTTGAATTTTTTCTTCAGTTCCTCCAGCTTGAGAAATGCTGAGCGTGTTCTTACTCTTTGGTTTTCTGACTTCAGATCTTTGCACATTTTATTGTAATATTTGACTTGTCCTCTCGAGCTGACCTTTGAAATTTTCTGTTCAGCTCTTGTACCTCCTTATTTCTTCCATTTGCTGTAATATCTCTACACTAGAGAGCAAGTTTCAGTGTCTCTTCTGACATCCATTATGATCTTTTCCTTCTTTCTTTTCTTCTTAATGACTTTTTGCTTTCTTCCTGTAAGATGTTCTTGATGTCATCCCACAACTCTTCTAGTCGTCGGTCTTCAGTGTTAACTGTATCAAATATATTCTTCAGATGATCTTTAAATTCAGATGAGATATATTCAAGGTCATATTTTGTCTCTTGTGGACTTGTTTT
>NW_006408978.1:358146-377040 GCF_000296735.1 Chrysochloris asiatica
ATCACTCCTTCTTCCTAGTCTGTCTTTATCTGGAAGCTCATCTGAAACCTGTCAACCATGGGTGATCCTTCTGGTATTTAAAATACCGGTGGCATAGCTTCTAGAATCACAGCAACTCACAAGCCACCACAGTATGACAAAGTGACAGATGAGTGATGGTTGGCATCTCTAGATGAACTGAAACTTCCAACCATTCAGTTAGCAATTTAGCGTGTTTAGTGTTTGCACCACCCAGGCATTTTTTTTTTTTTTGGTTGTTAGGTTTCATCGAATCAGTTCCAACTCATACCGACATAAGGTGTTCGAGGAACAGCTGGTTGGTTTGAACTGTCCATCTTGATGTGATTAGCATTGTCAGTCCCATGAGCAAGATTTGTTGTAGAAACAAGGTTTCTTAAAATCATACAATGGTGTTATAATTATTCACTTTATCATTAAGAATACCTCATAATACTGCTTTTATTTTTAAACTTAACTGCAATGTTCCTTGACATTTTCATTTAGTAACTTTAGTATGAAGTGTTATGGGTTACTATTTCAGAAAGTGACCTAGTGACAATCAAAATTTAGTTATGAAAAGTGTATTTGATAAAGTGTGTAATTATAAAAAGGATCCCTGATCACACAGTGGTTAAAGCGCTCTTCTGTTAACTGAAATGTTGGTGGTTTGAACCCACAACCCTCTCCATGGAAGAAGATGTAGCAGTCTGCTTCCCTAAAGGTTTTGCAGCCTTGGATATCCTATGGAGCACTTCTACTCTGTTCCATTGGGTCACTATGAATTGGAACTGACTCAATGGAAATATGTCCATAATTATAAATGGACTCTAGTTAGCAAACTAGTGTCATCTCAGTAGAATTTAAATACAAAAAGACAGTAGACAAGTGCAGAGAAAAAACATGAAAGACACTTTGCTCATTGCTAGTATTTCTAATTTAGATAATGAATTTGCATAGAGATCAAACGTGGCAATGGGCTTATGCTACAGACTGGGGACATGGCATCAGTGCCCTTCCATTTTGCACTGCTGGAGCCTGAGTGGGCTGAAACATAGTGGCAGGAGATGGTACATGGGGGACAAGCAGTGGTTGGGAAGGGAAGACCCCAAATCACAGGCTAATGTTTTAGAATCAATTTTAAGGCAGTCAAACCAAAATGGACATTGGTAACAATTATAATAAAATTAATAATGTTAGCTAGCTCTACGGAAGACAGAAGGGAGATTCATACATTCAGGTATTGGCAAAGTACAACAAGTCAGTCTTAGAAAATGTCCAACAAGATTTTTCCTTACCTGTGAGAATGGTAACAGTTAGGCTCACTTGCTTTGGACATCAGAAAAGACCAATCAGTAGAAGTTGTTGTTGTTAAGTGCCATCAAGTCAGTTCTGACCCATAGCGACCCTCTAGAGGGTTTCCAAGAAGTGATTGGTGAACTTGACACCAACCTTGCAGTTCAAACTGACTCTTCAGTCTAATGCATTACCCCACAGCACCACACCAGGTATTGTTGTTGTTGTTAAGTGCCGTGGAGTCAGTTCCGACTCATAGCGACCCTGTACAGGGTTTCCCAGGCTATAAATCTTTACTGGTGCAGAAAGCCTCATATTTCTCCCATGGAACAGCTGGTAGTTTTGAACTGCTGATGCGGTTCATGCATCATTACGCTACCAGAGCACCAGTAGAAGAAGACATCATTTTTGGAAAAGGATCATTGAAAATCAGGGAAACTCTAAATGAGATGGAATGAGACAATACCAGAGTCGCAGCAAACTTGAAGATGGTATAGGTCCAGGCAGCAACATTTCATTCCGGTAATACGTTAGGTCACCATGAGCAAGAGTCAACTGGTAACAGTGCTAATGATAACCTTCACCTCCCCCTGGAATTGTCCAGTCCTGGTAATTGAGGTCATCTGGGAAGGCTTCATGGAACTAGTACGTAAGAACTGGCAAATGGAGAATACTAATGATTTGGATGTTTGGAGATGGAAAAGAACATTCAATAAAGAGTTAACAGTATATATAAAAATGGACACGAACATGTGGCATATTCAAATCACAAATTATGAAAGCCATCTAATACCATGTTTAGTGTTTACAATTGACGGATGTCTTGAGATTCTCGTTTAATTTAGAAAAAATGAATTTGGTACAGAGGAGCATATTTTGGAAGCTAGAGGACTTATTCATGGTTATTTTCCCCTGTACAGCTAGACCTATATGTGTAGTAACATCAAAAAGTATCATCAAATCGGGTAGTCATACTGAAACCTGTGGCTGAGTTTATCAGTACAAAGAAACAACAAAATTATGAGCAGGTGTCAGGGTTCTTCATGACCAGGCTTCAAGTAGAAAAGTGCATTTAAAAACCAGACATGGACTCGCTGATTGATGATTTAAAAAAGAGAAAGAAAACAATTCCTTTTAAATCAGCTAGAAACATCACAGTCTCATAGATTGTTACTCTCTTTTTGGATTAAAGTAAATCCATCTCGGGAAGGACATGTGTATCTGAGTCATGCTGATAAAACACGTTGAATAGAGGTGAGAAGAGGACACAGAATTGTGTCTACCCCCTGGAGATGATCACAATGGTGATGGGTGAAAAAAAATCATGTTTTTAAATGTCTGATTGCATTTTTGAGTTAAAATAAGCATGGGATGCTTGGCAAATGATCTCTAATTCTAGGAACATATTTTCTCATAATGCAGTGACTTTTTGCTACCCTTCTACTCATTACATTGGAAATGTTTTAAGCATTATTTTAGTTTGGGAAAATATAAAACAGTATGATTTTTTTTTTCCCCCTGAGTTGTTCATGGGGAGAAGTCTAGTCCTCTGATGATTAACACATATTTACTGGACACAGTTCTTGGAGCAAAGCACTTTGCAGGATGTAATGAGGTTCACAGAGATTTATTTTACTTGTTAAATACTGTGCTAGCCTGCCAGAGCTGCCGGGTCTAGGCCCAGGGAGGGTGGTGGGTGAGTACATAAATTGTGCTTAGAGACAATGATGTAAGTTCTGTGGGAAGAGGTAGTCGGGACTTATTGGTTCTGGCTCCAAGTAGGACTTCTTCGAGGAGCCCGTTTTACTTAGAGAGGATGTTATAGCCCAAGTTGTTCATTTACATTCTTATGTAAGCCCTGGCTTTGACTTTTACATTGCTATTGGCTGCCTTCAACAGATGGCAACCCTTGGTGGGTGCCGACGTACCAGTACACATACTGAATCTTGTGCAGCAGGCGCATATTAGTAATGAAAATTTAACTACTCATTTGAGAAAAACAGAAGCTTCCATACCATGCACATGTTTTGTCACAGAATGAAGTAAAAAAGATCATACAGCACTATCGTCTCTACTGAATTAGGTGATAAAGGAAACATCATTTCTTCCAAACTTTAGTAATAATACATGCTGATGAAGTCCATCATCACACCAAAGAAGTTATCATAACTTAATGATGATTGTTTTGAATGAAAAGACTTCAACTATGGATACAGAGTCAGATTCCTTAAGATATCTAAGTGAGCAAACATGTTCAAAGATTTTTAATATACTATATTGCTTTTCAGTGATGTGGATCAGGACTGGACTCTAAACCACAGGTTAGCGTTCAAACCCATCAGCTGCTCCTTGGAAACCCTATACAGGGTTGCTCTGAGCCAGAACCGACTCAACAGCACTTAGCAACAAAAACAACAACATTGCTCTTTGGAGTCCTGATGAGTCACTGTGGGATAATGCATTGGACTGCAAGGGTCATTAGTGCAATCTCACCAGCTGCTCCTTGGAAACCCTAAATAGTTTTGCTATGAGTCGGAACCCACTGGACAACATGCAACAACAATTACTCTTAATAGACTTCCTGGAGTCCTGGCATGGTGCTGTAGGATGAACACTGGACTGCTGATTGCAAGGTTTATGGTTCAGACCCACCAGCTGCTTCTCAGAAACCCTATACAGGTTTGCAATGTGTTGGAACTGACTCCACACATTTATCAAACAGCAATAAACTTTCTAGAAGCCCTGGTGATATGCTGTTTAAGCACTTGGCTGCTAATCAGATCTACTAGTGAGTAAGAAATATGTGGCAGTCAGCTACCATAAAGATTCCCGCCTTGAAAGTCCTATGGAGCAGTTCTGCTCTATTCTATACAATCTCTATGAGTCAGAATTGACTCGACAGCAGCAGGCTATGAAGTTTCTAGTGATCAGATTAATTTGAAATTATTTTCAGATAAGGGATAACATTATTTAATGTCCTTCTTTTAGTGCCATTTTTGTAGCTTAGAATACTTTTCCTTTAATTTGTATAGCTTAGCTTCAAATTTGACTTACCCTTTCTTCTAGAAATGTCTCCAAACACAAGAATAATTCCTGCTGGTAATGTTGCTCATTAGGAACATTTCCAGAAAGAGAGGTGAATGAGGCAGCAAATATCTCTTAATTTCCAGCATGGCAAATAATCTGTCAAGACAACACCCTAGCCAATTGTTTAATTGTGTATCAGGCTTAGGTGACGGAACTTGGATATGACATGACAAAAAGGCTTCTGAAAAGCTATCTATCTTCCTTTCCCTTAGATCAGTAACGTCTTCAATAAAGACATCTGTTAAGTCTTTATTTCCTAAGGCATATAGAATCAGCCTTCTTACCTTTCAATTAGTAATGGCTGAACTTCAAAAAGGTAAGGTTTTCATTTCCATTTAGCTATTGCTGGCAGCTTTTAGGAGTTTGAGAGCTAAATGGATTCCATCCCCTCCTCTTCTCTGTTTCTTTTTATTCATACCCTCAGAATGATTCCTACTAGTTAGAAGTTTGTTGGTTTTCTATTTTTATTTGCATGCATTTTATTAGTTTTGAGATGTTGGCCAGGAGAGAAAGAATAGAAAATCTTTTTACATAGACTTTTTTCTGTTTTCGTCTTCTTTCTTTTTTTCTTTTTAATACTGGCCACTTTTGAGAGCTGTTGAAGGAATTTATTTGAGGTCCAACTTCATCCATCATCACTTACAAGTAAATACTTCCCAAGCTCATTTTTCCTGCAGCTTTCATCAAAAAAAAAAAAAAAAAAAAAAAAAAGCATGAAAGATTAAAGAGGATTTTCTGCATTAATCCTAGTTTTATTTTAAGATAGATAAAATATGACTACATAGTAAGATCCCTTGAAATATCTAAGTGAGCAAACCCTTTCAAATATTATTTATTAAAAAAATGTTATTGTCTAATGGATTTCCTAGATGTCCTAGTGGTGTTGTAGGGTAAACACTGGACTACTAACCCCAAAGTCTGCAGTTCCAACCCACCCGTCACTCTGCAGGAGACAGATGATGCTGGCTGCTCCTGTGATGATTTACAGTCTTGGAACCCCTTGTGAAGCAATTCCACTTTGTGTTGCAGGGTCACTTGGAGCAGAATTAACTCCATGACATGGTTATTTTGTTTAATGGACTTTCTAGGAGTGGTGGTGTGCCTTTTGTTTTTCAAATTTCCCAAACTGTCTTTTTTTCCCCCTTAAACTGGGTGTTTTTTGTTTTGATTTTTTTTTTGCCTATGTCTTAAACTAGATGCTAAGATTACCAAATTACTCTTATTAATGTAAGGACATGTGAACAATAGAGTGAAATATTTCTTGGCCCTACATCATCTTGTGATTGTTTCAGATCAGATGTTGTGGTCTGAAGAGTTTTTAATGACTGGGTTTTGGAGGTAGCTCACCAGGTCTTTATTCCTAGTCTGTTTTAGTTTGGAAGCTCACTGATAGATCTTCAGCATCACAACAAAAAACAAGACTTAACTGCCACTCTGGTGGTAGCTGTGTGAGATACATTGGCCAGAGATCAAACCCAGGTCTCTTGCTTAGAAGGTGAGATGTCTACTAAATTCTAAATTCTTAAAACTAAAAACTTTTTTTTTTTTGTAATTAAATGACTGAGACTTTTTTTGACAAAACTTGACCTGAACTGACAAGTGAGCATTTATGATCTTTATTAATCCGAACTAGACTGGACGCTAATATGTTTTATTGTAAAGATACTAATTAATATGTTTGCTTATGGGGTGCTTGCTAGAGTGTTATATAATAGCTGATATTCTTAGCATATTTTAACGATCCCTGGTAGTATAGTGGATTACCACAGTTCAAATCTACCAGTCACTCCATGAAAGAAAGATGAGGCTTTCTGCTCCTGTAAAGATTTATAACCTAGGAAACCCTATACAGTGTCTCCGTGAGTTGGAACTGACTCCACAGCACATAACCACCTACCACATCATAGTTCTTCATGCTTCCAAAATTTACAAAATTCTGCATTCTATTAAATATCTGGGCCCAATAATTGCAGATATGTACTATTGTTCTGTCTTTGCAACTCCTTATAACCTTCTGTATTGTGTTTTGTATATGCACACATTTGGGGTTTGCATGATAGCAGTGGGGAAAGTGGGTCTTTGGTAACTACCATGAAGGTTTAAATCCTAACTATAAGATATTATGGCATAAAACACTGAGGAATTAATAAATACCTTGGGAAAAGCTTTCCTCTTCATTAAATACTTGCACTTAGCATTCTATTTCAATCCCCACCCTTTTAATCTTTCAGATTGTAGATTACTTTTAGGAGATATACTTGGCTATTTTATTCTTAAACATATTGACAAGGCAATCAATATCATGGGAGCAGCAGTTAAGAAATCAAAGGACCTATTGCATTGGGCAAATCTGCTGCAAAAAACCTCTATAGTGTTGAAATATAAAGACTTTGAGGACTAAGGTACACCTGACCCAAGCCATTGTATTTTCAATTGTATTTTCATTTATATACATGTGAAATGAATGAAGAAGACCATAGAAAAACCAATGCATTTGAACTGTGTTCTTAGAATATTGAAAGTACCATGAACTGCCAGAAGAAAAAAACTCTGTCTGGAAGTACAGTCAGAATGCTCCTTAGAAGAAGGATGGAAAGACTTCATCTCTTGGATTTGGACATGTTGTTGGGAGGAATCAGTTCCTGGAGAAGGACATCCTGCTTGATAAAGTGTAGGGTCAGCATAAAAAGAAAGTTCTCCATTCAGATGGATTGGAGCAGTGGAGATAGCAATGGTATCCAAGCGTAACAACAATTACAAGGAGGGCACAAAAGTGTTTTGTTCTGTTGTGTATAGGTTCTCCATGAGCCAGAACTGATTCCATGGTGCCTTGTTGTTGTTGTTGTTGAGTGCCATTGAGTCAGTTTTGACCCATAGCGACCCTGTACAGGGTTTCCGAGGGTATAAATCTTTACGGGAGAAGAAAGCCTCATCTTTCTCCCGCGGAGCGGCTGGTAGTTTCGAACTGCTGACCTTAAGGTTCACAGCCCGATTCGTAACCACTACGCTACCATGGTGCCTAGCAACAAGAAAATTCTTAAACAATAAAGTTATTTCTTTTTTAATCCTACTTTCAATCTATATTTTGTTTCATCAAATCCTATTGTTATAGCCATGGAAGAGTTAGCATATGACACTTTTAAAGTGTTTAGTCACTTTTGTATTTCTTCAGTGACCAGGAGGAATTGGAAAGGTTGAGGCTAATGAAGACTGGCAGTGAACTTCAGAGAGGGAAAGTGACAGCAGGGCAGCTTTCCAGCATTTCAAGATTGACAAAGATCCCATCTTGCCTGGGGTGTGGTGGGATAAGTGCTATTGAGTTACAGAGTCCTGCTGACTGGAAGTTGTGCCCAACAATAGACAACTTCCTTGGCCACATTGTCATTTCCCTACCAGGACCCACATAGTAACATAGAATCCTCTTCTTGAACAGCCGGAAGTATTCTTAGTGTTCATTGAATCCAGTGCCTCCTTCCTCATCAACAGGGGCACCTTTTTGAAATTAATGAAAGCTATAGACTCAAGCATGGCAACAGTAGTGAGGCTGGCCCACAGTGTTTCATTCTGCTTTGCATAAGGTCGTTATAGTCGGTACTGACTCGATGGCACCTAACAACAACAACAGCAATAGACTGTATTCTAAGGAAAGTGTACATTCCCATGATATTTGACTTGTAAAGTTTTAGATTTCACAGAGTCAGTAAAAGGGGTCCTTGTTGTTGTTGTTGTTAAGTACCGTCAAGTTAGTTCTGACCCTGAACAGGGTTTCCAAGGCTGTAAATCTTTACGGGAGCAGAAAGCCTCATCTCTCCCGCGGAGCAGTTGGTAAGGGGTCCTTGGACAATAGCTAATGAAAAACCCTGGTATAGTCCAGTGGACATGTTCGTTGACTATGAGTCTCTTGCAGAGGAAAATATGTCCTTAAGATCCAACAATGAGTTCTTGCTAAAACTTGGCTTAAATTTCAAATCTAACTCACTGTTCTTTTCTACAATGTATGTGTCCTCAATTATTGTTGTTGTTAAGTGCCGTCAGGTCAGTTCTGCTCCATAATGACCCTGTATAGAGTTTCTAAGGATCAGCTGGTGAACTTGAACCACCAACCTTGTTGTTCAAACCAACTCTGCAGTCGAGTGCATTAACCCACATCACCACTCCAGGACTCCATATGTCCTCAATAGATTTATTGATCATTTTACTTTTTAGGGAGAGAAAGCGCTCTGTGTCTCCAAGCATTTTGAAAACAACATCAAATAGGGATGTTCAGAAGATGCAGATTTTCACTCATTTTCCTTTTACCATTTTAATCTGAGTTATGTTCCAGCTTCCATTTTCAAGATCAATCGAGCCAACTTATCCCTTGCCTGTCCAGGATTTATCAAGGTTGTGACCATTCACTGCCTTCACCATCTAGTATTTTGTATTGTTGGCCCTCTCTGCAGAGCCAGAGAGCCTGGACCAGATTGGGAAGGGACACATGTGAGCAGTTGTCCTTTGTTCTCCACTTGGCTGCTCACTCTGGCCATGTGTTCTAGGCAACACTTCCAATTAGGACTCCCAAAAGAAATGAGCAGATTGGAGATGCTCTGTCCTCCTCCGCCGCCAGCAGGACTGGGGGAGGCACAATGTGCTGTCCAAACTCTCATTGGGCAAGACTTGCTTCTAAGGAAAGAAAATGTGTCATTGAAACTGCAGGTAGAGAATGAGAGAAAAGGAAAATGTGGCAAATCTGAGGCCAGGTTCTGCCTGGACCAATTGATTTGTCCATATCCTTAAGGCAAAATAATTATCTCCTGAAGCTGAGAATAATCTGTACTCCTAATCATCGCATGTGGTTAAGTGCTGTATCCCTTGGTGAACTGTGAAGATCTTAAGCCTTTGTTTTTGTTTTGTCTTTTCACTTTTGACATGAAAGGTGTGGTGATCTACTTCTGAATAATCAGCCATTGAAAACCCTCTGGAGAACAGCTCTGCTCTGGTACATGAGGTTGGCATGAGTTGGAATTGACTCTATGACACTGGTTTTGGATTCACTCTGTTGTGGCGTTGTAGGATAAGCACTAGACCACAAGGTCATTCGAATCACAAGGTCGGTGGGAAAAAAAACTCACCAGCCACTCCTTGAAAAGCCGATATATGGTTACTAAGAGTCAGAACCAACATAACAGCACTTAATATTGTTGTTAAGTGTCATCAAATCAGTTCTGACTCATAACGACCTAGTATAGGGTTTCTGAGGAGAAGCTGGTAGGTTTGAACCACCAACCTTGTTATCAGCAGTCCAGTGCTCATCCTGCAGCACCACACCAGGACTCCACATTCCCCATAGATGCTGTGTATTTTATCAATTTACTTACAGGCCAGAATGTAAATGCCATCAATGTAGGGACTTGGGTTTTGTTGTGGCTAGCCCAAGGGAAATAGACTGGGCTTTATATCTAAAGAGAACCTGGTTTGAGTCCTTATTTCTTTTGGTATGACTCTGGAAAAGTCATTTAATCATGTGGATTATCATTTTCACTCATTGCTAGGGCCAATGATAGTTAGCTGCCTTGTAGGGATATTTTATGAATTAGAGATGACATTTAAAAAGGTCCTAACAAGGTGTCTAATACACAGTGCACTCTTAAGAAATAGTCAATGTTACTGTTATCAGAGACTAGGCTATTTAAATTTCACAGAAGATGTGAGCTTTTTGTCTTTCTATTTAAGATCCAGCTCTAGTGTCTAGATTGGAAACTTGCCAATTAAAATACCACAGTTGTTGTCATTGGTAACCATGAAATGATGTCCTGAAAAATGAACCCATAAGATGAGAAGAAACCAAGTACTGACAGTTCAAGTCCTATTGCTGGTGGCTGTTGAGTCAGTTCTGACTCATGACCATCCTTGTCTAACAGAATCCATTGTTTTCTGGTCCTGCACCATCTTCATGTTCACTGGTATGTTTGAGCTAATTGTAGCAATTGTGGCAATTCATCTCATGGCGGGGAGGGTTTCCTTAATTTTTGCTGACCTTCTACTTTTTACTAAAGAAGCCCTAGTTGTTGTTGTTGTTGTTAGGTGCCATTGGGTTGGTACTGACTCATAGCAACCCTATGCACAACAGAATGAAACACTGCCCGGTCCTGGGCCAATCTCACAATTGTTGCCATGCGTGAGCCCATTGATGCTGCCATATTGCCAATCCATCTTGCTGGTAGCATTGTGGAATATGAGCTGGGTTGCTAACCACAAGAGCAGCAGTTCGAATCTGCCAGCCAATTTGTAGGCAAAAGATGAGGCTTTCTGCTCCTGTAAAGATAGATAGCCCCAGAAACCCTGAACAGGGTTGCTCTGAGTAGGAACAAACTTGAAAGCACAAAACCACCACCAATACCAACTAGACATGATGTTCTTTTCTAGCAATTGGCTTTCCTGATGAATTGTACAAAGTCAGCCAGTTGAAGTCATGTCATCCTTGGGAGCTTAGGGTTTTTGCTTGCTAACTCTACATATTTTGATACAGATCTCCTTAGGTGGATGACAAATGCATTTTTAGGGTAACACCCAATCCTGACACACACATACACATATCAGTAGATTTGTGAACTCAGAGGTAAGTGGTCTGTGTGTGGGCCTTTTCTTTAGAACAGAAATGAAACAGAAATGATCAACAAGCGTGTTGGTCAGTTTTGTTTTAAAAAATAATACAAACACTCTCTCACACACACACACCCCACTGCCCTATTTCTTACCCTCACCAATAGGACAATTGGGTGATAAAGGGGGTTATGCTTTTACCTTCTCTTCTTTCCATTCTTGGCCATATTCTCTTGCCTCCTGGGTATCAGTGTGATCCTCTGAGAATATTTCTGAGAGTTAAACACACAGTTCAGTGAGAAGAACCAGCCCCTGGGAGTTGCCTCATTGGATGTGCACTTGCAGTTGTTCTAACAAAGGTGTTGCAGGGGTGAGTGATTGAAAGCTTCTTCATTCTCACTTTCTCACCTCTTTCCCCAAGGCCAGTCACACTCAGTCAACCATGTTCTTTATAGTCTGCTGCTGCTGAACAGACTTGGCCTTAGTGAAACAATTTTCATCATTAGATGTTTTCTTTCCTTCTTTTTTTTTTACTTAAAGTTTGTTAGTCTAACCAACCTACGTCAGATATAAAAGAGCAGACTTCTCTCAAGATTTAGAAGAAAATGCTGCAACATAGGCAAGAGTGTTATGTAGACTGTGAGCTTGCAACTATTCAGAATTAAGCATCTTTTGAAGAGCTGTGACTATAAAGAGTTTCACACCCACCCACTGAATCCAAGGGAGAAAGGCATGGTCATTGGTTCTCATAAAATTGTTGTTGTTGTTAAGTGACATCAAGTCATACTGACACTGTATAGGGATTTTGAGGAGTGGCTGGTGAGCTTGAGCCGCCAACTTTGCAAGCAAGGTTCAAACCAACCTTACAGTCCAGTGCATTAACCTGCAGAGCCACACCAGGACTCCCATAAAGATTGTTGTTGTTAAGTGCCTTCAAGTCGACTCTGACCCATAGCGACCCTATTTAGGGTTTCCAAGGAGCAGTTGCTGAGCTTGAACTGGTGACCTTGCAGTTCAAACAGCTTTGCAATCTGGCACATTAACCCACAGCATCACACCAGGACTCGCCCATGAAGATTACAGCCTAAAAAATCCTACAAGGCAGTTCTTCTTTGTCACATAGAGTAGCTGTTGTTGTTGTTAGGTGCCATAGAGTTGGTATCGACTCATAGCAACCCTATGCACACCAAATGGAACACTGCCCAGTTCTGGGACCACCTCACAATCATTGCTATGACTGAGCCCACCATTGTCACCACTGTGCCAATCATCGATGGGGGTCTTCTTCTTTTTCTCTGACCCGACATGATGTCCTTCTTCAGTGACTGATCCCTCCTGATAATATGTCCGAAGTATGAGAGATGAAGTCTGGCCATCCTGGCTTCCAAGGAGCACTCTGGTTCTACTTCTTTCACCATAAATTGGTTTGTTCTTTTGTCAGTCCATGGCACTTTCAATATTCTCCTCCCTCATCATATCTCAAATGCATCAATTCTTTTACTGTCGTCTATATTCGCTGCCCGACATTCATGTGCTTATGAGGTTGTTGAAAATCCCATGGCTTGGTTCAAGCACACCTAGGAATTGAAAATTGATTTAACAGCACCAAATAACAATGTCAAAATGGGGACTCTTGTGAATTTTCCAGACATAGTAAATTTAGCTCTTGACTATAATTTAATAGTCCCACAAACACCTGTTACTAATCTATTTTTATGGCATTATTCTTAAAAGAAAGGTCTCATTTGAGAAAATGATACTTTAGCTACTCTCATTTAAAAACAATAATAATAATACGTGTTTGTTTGTTTGTTTTTTTTTCCTTTTAAACTTGTTCTTTTGACTCCTGGAGAAACAGTAGTACTTTGGGGCAAGTAAAGATGAAATTTTTAGAACCATTCAAAAATCTGTTGTTTTATTAATTCTGGTGGAGGGAATACATATATGGATTTTATAATTGAAGTTAAACATTTGTTGTTAGGTGACATTGAGTTATTTCTGACTCATAATGATCCTGTGCACAAGAGAACCAACCACCGCCCAATCCTGCACCAGCCTCACAATTGTTGCTACACTCGAACCCATTACTGCTTCCACTGGGTCAATCCATCTCATTGGAGGTTCTCCTCTTTATTGATGACCCTACACTTTAACAAGCATAATGTTCTTGTCCAGGGATTGGTCCTCACCAACATATCAAAAGTATGAGATGAAGTCTTGCCATCCTGGCTTCTTAGGAGCATGGTGGCGGTATCACTTCCAACACGGATTTTTTTTTTTTTTTTTGCACTTCTAGTGGTCCACAGTACTTTTAATATTCTTCCCTAACACCACAATTCAAATGCCTCAATTCCTCAGTGGTCTTTCTTATTTATTGTCCAACTTTCACATGTATATATGTACAGTCACATTTAATGTGACTTATATATGAACTAGTTTGGAGAAATATGGCTGAATCACAGAAAACAAAATCAATTAACTTGTTCCTACTAAACACTAGTAATAAACAGACATAGCTTATGCTTTGTGACTAAATTTATCCATCCAAATCCCCTTTTTCCCTGGTGTCCCTGGATTGACCACAAGATCCCAGCAGATGTTGTATTTCCAGTTTGTCTCTTTTTAAGCTAATTAAAGTGATAATATGGTAAGCTATTCCTTACCCCTGGGAGAAATTCCTTGGAAGCAGCATTGACTTAGGGAATCAGAAGACTTGGGTTCAAGGCCACATATGGAACCAGTGATAAGATAAATAAGCTGTACTTCAGATGAATGGGAATTTCTCATCGTAGTATAGGTGTGTTATAATACCTGTAGGTGTATACAAGGAGACCTGGTTTAGCACTGTAGGATAGACACTGGACTTCTAACCACAAGGTCAGCAGTTTAAACCCATCAGACGCTCCTTGGAATCCCTATAAAAATGTTATTATGGGTCAGAATTTACAAACAACAGATGGTGAAAACAATAGCCTAGTGGTTTGAAGCCACTCAGAAGTGCCTCAGAAAAAAAAACAAAAAAACTAACTGATGGACCTCCAAAAGTTCACAGACATTGAGAACCCTAGGGAGCACAGCTCTGTGCAGAAACACATAGCATCATCACGAGCTGGAATTGAAATTATAGCAACTGATTTGGTTTTTAGTTTGCTGCTTATAATATTATAGCAGAGAGTTATTGTTAGAGTAATTGAGATAACATTTTAAACAGTCAAGTGCTATACAATAGACCAAACCCCACAAATTATTGCCATTAAATTAATTCTGGATTCATAGGCAAGTAGAACGACTCTATAGGGTTTCCATTGGTGAACCTTTAGGCTAAGCACTGGACTGCTAACCATAAGGTTGGCAATCCAAACTCACCAGCCACTCTACTGGAGAAAGATGAGGCTTTCTGATTCCTTAAAGTTTTATAGACTTGGAAACTCTATACAGGGTCACAATGAGTCAGAACCAACTTGATGGCACCTAACAACAGCAATATAGTGCTTCCAAATCTCTAAGTCTTTACGGAAGTAGACTGAAATATCTTTCTTCCATGGAAAGATGGTTGGGTTCAAACTATCCACTTCTTGGTTAGCAGCTAAGTGTTCATTCTAGCCACTTGAGACTAGCCACATGTCTCTTTATATAATATAAGCCCTGGCTAGAATTTGGCAAAGATTGGTCAGTTGCATAGATTCTACAATAACTTGATTGGTTGTATTTATATTTGAATCAATGTAGATTGCAAGTCAAATAATCAAAACCTCAACACTACCCAATGTTGGTAATCAACAGAACCCTGGATGGGATCCATTTAATCTTTCTAGGTTTCAAAAGAACTTGTTGTATTCGAAAACTTATGATGATAGAGACTAATTTTTTTTTTTTTTTAAGTTCTCAACCAAGTCATTTTCAAGTGAGATATTGTCAAAGTTTTCACTGCTGTCATTTGATCCTTTTTTGCCATGGAAAGGAAATCTGCCACTAAGATCTGTTGTGTTGGCAGCCCAGCATCCAAAGATATTCAATAACAGATAAATAGACAATGAAAACAAAAAGGTCAGAGTGTCCTTGGGGAAGCTGGCAAATAACACGGTGCCAGGCCATTTTCAATTACAGACCAATCTGGATTTTCAGATGCAGATGATCTCACTGAAGTCATTGGCAGAATGGTACCTACCACAGTTTCCTAAACTGGTTCATCTGTGTCATTCAGGGTTTCATGCCCAACACTGAAATAGCAAACTGACTTTCTCAAATGACTTTGGGGGTATAACTAGACTTCCAGGCTCAAAGGCTTGTGTGTTACAACAGGGACCCACTGGGTGAAAGCAGAGCTTCCTATTACTACTCCCTGGCACATTGGCAACCACAATGGGCTCAAGCATAGAAGCAATTGTGCTGATGGCAGAGGACCGGACAGTGTTTCATTCTGTTGTACATAGGGTCACTATGGGTTGGAGCCGACTTGATGGCAACTAATAACAACAATGGCTAACACAGCTCAACTAAAGACCATTTCAGGAAAACATGTCAAATGAACATTCTCAGAGACTGCCTTACTGTAGAGCTGCTAGAACAAAAATCCCACGAGTGGATGGTTTAAACAAATAAGTTTATTCTCTCAAAGTTTAGGAGGCTAGAAGTGCACATTCAGGGCACTAGCTCCAGGGAAAGCCTTCTCTCTTTGTCAGCTATGGAGGAAGGTCCTTGTCTCCTTTCAAGGATGTGTAGGCCTGGCATTCCTTAAAGATCTCCATATGTCTTGGCATCAATCTGCCCCTGGGTCTAGGAAGTTCTCAGGTCAGGGATCCTGGGTCCAAAGGACACCCTCTTCTGGCTCCTATTTCTTGGTGGTATTGAGGCCTCTCTTCGTTTGCTCATTTCTCTTTTCTTTTATGTTTGAAAGATGCTGCAGGACCCACACCTAGGGAAACTTCCTTACATATGATGGGGGTTGTGATGGGACTAAGGGTATTTTTCGGGGACTGGCCTCAACATAGTTGTGTTGTTCATGAGTGTTTGGTTCACGAGGAGGGGATATCCAGCGGCGATAGGGATAGCAAAAGAATACACAGAAAGACAGAAAGAAGGAGACAAAGAGACACCCCGACACCAGGGTGGAAACATCACTGGTGGGCAGACTTGGGACTACAGGCATCGTGGCCTCTGCAGGCAGCAACTCACTGCCCTGCAAACTGTAATGCATGCCCTCCAAGCTGTAAGGCACACCTAGCCAGCTGTAATGCCCAGCCTGCAAGCCATAATGCACACTTGCACCGCCTGCCTGTAATGCACACCTGGGCCGGCCTGCGTCTCCGTTTTATTTCGGGGAGGAGCTTCACACCAAGCTGGGAGGGACTAAGACAGGATACAGCTAGCATATATAATTCTCCAGACATTCAGGCAACTTTACATTGTGCTTTGCTGTTTCGAATCCCAGGCCTGCAACTTGGTTTCTCAGGCCCAATTAGCATATCTATAGCCCCTGAGCTCAGTTGGGAGAAGGTGAGAGGGAAGGTCAAAAGGCTTGGGAGGAGTCCCGCTGTGTTGGCTTCCTGAGCCAGGTTTTCAGAAATTTGGCTGAATAACCTGCTCCTGGGACAGATTTCGGGAGGATGTCCTTTTGTCTATAGAACAAAGAACCGGGAAGTAGCCAAGCTATTTTTAGTTAATCCTTTGGAGAAAGGTTTAACCTTGAAACCTTTACAGTCTCGGCTTTAGGAAAATATTACATTTATCTGTGGATACTAAGGGCTCATGTTTGGAATGAAATAAAAAACATAATTGAACACTAAGATGAAAAACAATTTGCTATGACTGCCCTGTGGCCAGAATCTGTTCCTCAGAGCCTGTGGCCTGTATTGTCTGCAACACTCGGGTCCAGTGGGCCTCGAACTTCTGACCAGCTTTACACGGTCTGCAATAGGTATTGTTGTTGTTGTTAGGTGCCATCAAGTTGTGACCCTATACACAACAAAATGAAACACTGCCCAGTCCTGGGCCAACTTCTCAATTGTTGCTACACTTGAACCTATTGCTGCTGCCACTGTGCCAATCCATCTCATTGGGGGCGCTTCCTCCTCTTTTCCTCTGACCTTCCACTTTATCAAACATTGTAGCCAACCTTATCACATCAAATCAAATCATGGGAAATTATGACATAGCTGCCACATTACATCATTACGTAATTATCAGACCACAGAGAATCATGAACCAGCCATCCTGACACATGTTTTGGTGGTGGTGGGGGGGTTTGGCGGAGAGGGGGATGTCACAATTCAGTCTTTGACAGAGGCTCATAGGGATTTTCCTTAGGATGTCCTCTCAAAATTCCTTTTTAAGTGGGCTGATTAGGATGGTGATGGTGGTGGTCCTCTGTGGAGTCAGCTCTGACTCATAGAAACCCTGCTTAGAGTTTCTGAGGCTGTAAATCTTTATGGGAGTGGAAAGCCTCATCTTTCTCTCATGGAACGGCTGGTAATTTCGAACTGCTGACCATGAGGTTAGCAACCTGACTCATAACTACTATGCTACCAGACCTCCTTAGGATTAGGATTTTGATGTTGTTGTTGTTAAGTGTCGTAAAGTCAATTCTGACCCATAGTGACCCTGTATAGGGTTTCCAGGGAACAGTTGGTGAGCTTGAACCACTGACCTAGCAGTTCAAATGACTTCACAGTCCAGCGCAGTAACCCAGAGCGCCACACCAGGACTCCATGATTAGGATAGACAACTACAACAAGAGGAGGTGGATCGTACAGCTGAAATGTAGTCAGCATTTACTACTCACCACACACTTTACTTTATTTCACATATATTATTTGATTGTATCACCTTAACATTTGTTGAAAGATGGCACCATGAGCTTCATCTTCATCAGTGGTGAAGGAACTGAAGCACCAAGAGGCTCAGTAACTCACCCAAAGCCACACACACACTCAAGCTGCTTGTTTCAGCACACCATGGTTAGCCTATGTCCAGTGTGTTGAATTATACCTAATGCCTTGTCCACTAACCTCATACCTGTGTGAAGTATGACACCTTGATGTCTTGAAATCCCTTTTATACATGGCACTGTATTCCTCCATAGAATGTGGTTAATGTTCTACATTTCAGTTGGCCCCTGTAATCAGTTGTGTTTTGTTTTGTTTTCTCTTCCACAGAAAATAAACAAGAATGACTGTTTCAAGTTATCTTAATCCTCAATGGGATGACGAAGGAAACTTGATTCTTTTAACTTCATCCTCTTTGCTACAATTTCAAATTTTAATACATAGTGAATGGAAATTAGTAATAGCATACCTACTTCAATCACTTTTTCCCCTCTGTGTGTAAGACAGACAAAGAGAGATAGAATGAAGGTAAGCATATGCCCATGAACCAAAGGGTTCTTTAAGGGAAGAGTGCACTTGAAAAAATGTATGCCAAGACCAAATAAAATAGGTAGATTTCTAAGAATGTCTCAGAAGTTTCCCAGTTACATCCCCCAGTTACATACCCCAGAAAGTGGGGGAGTCTTGCATTATGCTTGCCACTTCTAATGAAGAGAAGAGAAGGACAGGCATTAGAACTGAATTGTAGCAGTTCTTTGATGTCCTGGGAAGTGATGTCAGTATAGCTTGAAGCAGGTATGTTTGAATGGAGTCCAATCCTTAGAGCAACAATAGAGGAGATATCACCTAAGGGAAAACTTAAAGAAGTTTCATATGGAACCAATTTTATAAAATAGTGTTTCAAGCTTGATATAGAATGAAACCTTTGTGAGAATTCATTTTTGGCTTGGTAGAAATTAGAATCAAAGTTAAGACCTGGAAAGACCCTTAACTAAAGCCACTTGGTGTTAGCACTGTTTGAGGTGAGCTTAAAGTTGCACTGCAAACTTTTGGGAGAACTCGATTTGCATTGCTGCCATGACACCCCTGCTTACAAAACTTACAAGAA
>NW_006408978.1:380890-382257 GCF_000296735.1 Chrysochloris asiatica
CCATTTTTTAATTGTGTTATTTGTCTTTTTCTTGTAGAGGTGTTGTAATTTCTTATACATTTTAGATAAGTAAACTAGATTTTTTTTTAAAAACTTTGTTGCTCTTAGCTGTCATTAAGTGGCTTCAAGGCAAATGGCAATACCATGCACAACAGATGGAAGCACCAACTGGGCCTTGGTTTTTGGTTGGATCACAATTTTCTAGGGGTTTCATTAGCTGATTTTCTAAAGTAGATCATCTGACTGTTCTTCCTATTCCATGTAAATCTGGAAGCTCCAGTGAAACTGGTTCACCCTAATAGCAACACACAGCTCTTCTCAGACACATGCAAGAGATGCATTGGCTAGGAGTTAAATCTGATTCTCCCTCATGGTAGGGGAGAACTCTACCACTAAATTACCAACACTTCCTCTTTAAAATAGCTACAGCCTCCATATGAGCATGCAAACTGAGCCAGAGGAAATTCACAATCAACATTCTCTGATCAACTACCACACTTGATAGAGGAAGAAACGAGGTCCATCATGCAGAGCCCCTCGATTAAACATATAAACAGGGCAAAGCAGCATTTGAATCCGTCGGACTCCTTTCCCCATATCAGGGTGCTTCCTGCCAGCTCTGTCCCTTGGTGACTTATCTCCCCCCTTACTAATCATTCATATTCTCATGACTCCCAAATTGTTTCTCTAATCCTGACCTCTCCTTTGAATTGGAGGTCCAAATTTCTGCTTTGTGGTGACCTCGGTTCTAATGTCTAAAACCTCACTAGCTCTCCTCTCCCTTTTTTATCAACCTGCTTTCTAGCTCGGCTCACCAATTCCTACTTATGCTGGGTTAGACCTCTTGTCTCTCATTTGCAGCATCTGATTAGAAACCAAGTCACTGTGAGAATATTACCTTGGAAACGTTTCTAAACCATCACTGCTGTCATTTCCAGCACTGCCACTCTGTACCATGTCCTTGTCATCCAAGTCTCATCTCTGATTTCTGTGGGACTCACTGCTCCTCATTATCAAAATGACTCTCTAGTCTACCAACAGAATCATCTCAGTAAAATGCCAACATTGATAGAGATGCCTGTGATACAAAGTACAAAGGGATTAAAAAAACTTTGTAAAAAAGAAAATGGCATGAAAAGATAATGGAATTCTCCTCAGAAACTTTTGGAAGCCCCCTTGTACTCATAAAATTAAATTAAATATTAAAAATTTTTAAAATGTCACCTTGGAACTGACTTTAACTCATGGCAACCCCAAATGTCTCAGACTAGAACTGTGGTACGTAGGTTTTTCAAAAGAGCTTAGGTACAGTACTGGTTATGAGTCGTGCCGATCATCTCATGTTTAACAGCTTGAAACTACCAGTT
>NW_006408978.1:382942-384995 GCF_000296735.1 Chrysochloris asiatica
CACTACCATCACCACCACCACCACCAATTCTTCCGAAGTAGATACCCGAACTTTCTTCTGCATGCCATGTCTCTAGATGGACTGTCAACCTTTCTTTTGGTAACCAGCAAAGCACATTAACTGTTGAGAGAGTTGATTAAGCTGCCACACAATGCAGTTTCTATAGAATGTGACTGTCTGGTTCTATCAGGGACCTGACACCTGCTAGCCATGAGGCCTTCAACATGCGATTTTTATGGATCTCATTTCCACATCTGTACATTGAAGATAATAATAATGCCTACATCATTAGGTGACTGTCAAGAATAAAGGAGTTAGTGTCCATAAAACACTAGGAAGAATGTCTTGGTCACCCGAGAATTAAGCAACAAAATTGTGGCTTGTCAGTAATGAGTATAATATTGAAAAGAAATATAACTGTTTTTCATATGTATGTGTAGAATGGCATTTAAATTCTTTCCATTTGGGCCATGTTTACTGTTACAACCTCATCTGATGCCTAGTCAGCAAACCTTAGTGATCCCTGAACAAGCCAGGCCCTCCCTTGGATCCTTCACATATGTTTGGCCTAGAGTACTCTCTGTCTTTCCCTCCATACCCTCCCTCTGTGCTGATCTGGAGAGCCTCTATCTGTTCTTCACAACTGAGGGAACCTGTCATCCCCTTATATTGCCTTGACACTCAATTCTCTCCCTTCCCTTAATTGATTAATCAATCAGACCATTCCTGCCCTGCTAACTAATAGCACTGAGTTCCTAGAATGGATAGCATTGGCTGAGGGCTCAGTCAGTCTTTAAGGGAGACAGAAGCAAACACACCTTACTTTTCCCAATGTGCCCAGTGCTTGCCACAGTGGTAGGCACACGGCACATGCTCAGTGAATACCATGTGTAGTAGGAAGAGCCGTTCTAGTGTGCACTAAAAAGTCTGCATACTTGTAACTAGCTCACGGAGATTTTTGCCATTCCCAAAGTAGAGTTTTTTCCCAGCAGACATTCTGCCGCTCCTTCCCTGTGGAGGGAATTTGGGGACTGCCAGCAGGAGTATCCTGGCTGATCTAAGTCCTGTGATGCTGCCTAGGGAGAGAGACAATCTTTGAAGCGACCAGGCGGTAACCTTTATTTAATTGGCAAGATGGAAATCAATGACACATATGGCACTAACAATTTTAGATTCTGGATTAGTTTGCAGTGAATATCTGCTGATTGAAGAAAAAACAAAAAGATTCACATTATCTCCAAACCAGTTTTGTTGTCCAGGAAAAAATGTCCTTGTTGTATTTCTTAATAAGAAATGAAATCTTTAAGCTTACATGCAAAAGGAAAATACCCAGCAATTACATAAGGCATTTGCTCTCTCTTGCTCTATTTTTTTTTTTTTTTTAATGCACGTTTTGAATAGGCTATGAAGGACTCCTGGTGATGCATTGGACTGGTAACTAAAAGGTCAGAGATTCAAATCTCGCCGTCCCTCTGTGGAAGAAAGATGATGCAGTCTGCTTCTGTAAGATTTACAAACACTGTGGAGCAGATCTACTTTGTCCTGTCATATCGCTATCAGTTGGAGGGACTCAGGCTGTGGGCTATGGGTCATCAGATACAACACTGCCTCGCCCTTTTTTTGTTTGCCTGTGTGAGTGAGGTTGTTGTTGTGTTGTGTTGTTATGTGCCATGGAGTCGGTTCTGACTCATAGCGACCCTGTACAGAGTTTCCTAGGTTGTAAATCTTTACGGGAGCAGAAAGCCTCATCTTTCTCCTACGGAACAGCTGGTAGTTTCAAACTGCTGACCTTGCGCTTCGCAGGCCGATTCGTAACCACTATGCTACTAGAGTGCCATCAAATCAGTTCCGACTCATAGTGACTCTGTATAGGTTTCTGAGGTGTGGCTGGTGAGTTTGAACTACTGACCTTGTTGTTCAAACTAACCTTATGGTCAAGTGTTTATCCTACAGCACCACACCAGGACTCTGAGTGAGGGATAGGTCTATTGTTTTATTTTTGTCTTAACCTTTTTAAAATCTTAAAGATAGACAAAACGTTGTTGTTAAGTGC
>NW_006408978.1:392875-397155 GCF_000296735.1 Chrysochloris asiatica
GTTCCATTTCATTTTTGACAACTTGTAATATTCCCAGATTCATAATTTGTACATTCCATTTTCCAGTTTTCAGTGGACGTTTACAGCTGTTTCTCTTCATTTTGAGTTGTACCCCATCAGCAAATGAAGGTTCCACAGGCTTTTCTCCCTTAGGCTTTACTCCATTCTCATCATCAAGGTCAACTTTACTTTGAGGAGGCAGCTCTTCCCCAGTTGCATTTTGAGTGTCTTCCAACTTGAGGGGCTCATTTTCTGGCATTATATCTGACAGTGTTTCTCTGCTATTCATAAGGTTTTCAGTGACTAAATATTCAGAAGTAGTTTGTCACTCCTTCTTTCTAGTCTGTCTTCATCTGGAAGCTCATCTGAAACCTATCCAACATGGGTGACCCTGCAGGTATTTAAAATACCACTGGCATAGCTTTCAGAATCACAGCAACTCACAAGCCAACACAGTACGACAAATATTATTTTTTTGTAACGTGTCTGTCAGTTTCATACTGTGGTAGCTTGTGAGTTGCTATGATTCTGAAAGCTTTGCTACCGGTATTTTAAATACCAGCAGGGTCACCCATGGTAGACAGGTTTCAGATGAGCTTCCAGACAAAGACTCCACCACTTGTCTTTCAGATGATGTCTGTAGCACATCCTATTTCCACCAACATCATCACAAGTGTTGAATCAACAAAAAACATCATTTACTGTTTTTTATAGATTCGTATTAATTCACTAAACATTTTGTTGGGTGCTGAACTTGGAGGCCAATGTAAAGAGAGAGAGAAAAAGCATTTACTTGCGATCTCTGCTGGAGATTTGCCCCACTCCACTTGTTCATCCTCATATGTTCCCCACTTTGATCATGAAACCACCAACCCCTGGTTCTCCGGGACTCATTCCTTCCTCTCACCTGTGGTCTCTGTACCTCTAACAGCTGTCTTGGCAATTCCTCTAAGTAGAACTTCTATACCTCCACCACTGCCTCTGCTATTTCCTTATCATCTTTTGTTCACAAAAGATGCAGCCTTGATACCCACCTGCTCCTACACCCAGCCTCCTTGTCCGTCTCTTCTGCAGGTCTAGGTACTCAGCATGATACAATTGAGATTCCTCAGAATCTCATTGGTTTCCAAGCTACCATTTCAATAATTTCGGTTTCTCCCAATGCATCACATGCCCTACTCTACTTTACCTTCTTGCTCTTCTTCTTCATGCTTTTACTTCTGATGTTTTCCTCCTCTGGGGGAACCCAGATACTTACATGTCCAAATCCTACTGTCTTCAGTGGACAATTCCAAAGTGTGTTCTGTTCTATGAAATCTTCCCTGCTCTTCTCACTCCTTTCCTTCCTCAAAATAATTTTCTTCTTCCTCAAACTCTCATAACATTTCATCTTTACTACTCTTACGTCACTTAAGGTTTACCTTGTATTATATTCATTTTTTTTCTGCCTTTTATTCTCCACACTATACATTCTTTGAGGATAAAATATAGGCTGAAATTATTTTTTATGTCTCTATAATACATAGCTCAGTAAATATGTTGTTAAGTGCTGTCGAGTCGGTTCTGACCCATAGCATCCCTATACAGGGTTTCTGAGGAACAGCTGTGAAGCTTGAACCACCGGCTTTGCTGCTCAAGCCAACTTTGTAGTCCAGTGAATATGGACATTCAGAAATACTTATTTAACAACTGAAGGTATGATGGGGAAAACAATTATAGCATTTACTCTCCAGGAGTTAGGCAGCTAGCAGACATAGCAAACATACTATGATACAAAGCTGACTCTGAGAGAGAAGAAAACACATGTGCAAATATCTCATGAAGCAAGTATCAGACAAGGAATCCTTAACTCTGGCAAGGAAATTTGGGAGGGTGATTCCCAGATGAGGTAGAATTGCAGTTGAGCTTTGAAGGAGGGATATGAGATAGAAGCAATTTGGAGACAAAGACCTTTTAGGCTGAACCAATAATTTGAGCCAAGACTTGGAGGCAGGCAAGGGCAGGACTGTGTTCGAAGAAAAGTGCTTAAACTGGTCTCATTGCATATGTTACCCATGAACTTAACTAAATCTTTCATGACCTGAGATGGTCTCAGCTATATTCACCCAAGATGAGTTTTTCTCTTTAATATAAACTAAGCTGAGGTAACAGGATAGAATCATTTTCATAATGTTATAAGGGAACATGTCTGTTATTGAACGCTAGCTGTTTTGTGAACTATAGACCTAACATTTTGTCCTCTCCTTACTGAATGTAATTGATAGGTATTAAAAGTTGTGGGAAGAGCTATGCTCATTACAACATTTTTATTACTCACCATTTTGTTTCATGATGGCAGAGTGAGCTGCAAATCAAACTTAATATGTATCAGTATATTTTTTAGTGGTTCACCAGATTTAATTTGAAAAGAGTTAATTCCTTTTAGTGTTACAATGAAGCATGTAGATTGACAAGCATGAAAAGTTAAATGGCATAATGCCCTGCACATTAAAAAGGTGCTTAATAAATATTAGCTAAATTGGACTGGTATAGAGGCCATCCATAGATAGTCTGGGAAATATTTCCCTGCCCATTCATCCACATGACCGCAACAGAACCACCATGTTGTAAGGTGACATGCACACAAAGTCTCAGACTTTGTTTCCATAAAACACACAGTATAGAAATGTTATTTTAAAAATGTATTTTCCCTTTATATCTATTATTTTTACAATTGTGGTTTTAGTTTTTTTTACCTTAAATGTTGGTCCTTCCTTATATATTATCACCCTTAGATTAAAATCAAGTATTTCTATATACTATTTTTTAAAAGCCACATTGGAATTTTACCGACAGTAATAATTTTCAACTCAATGTTGTTGTTGCTGTTAAGTGCCATTGAGTATGTTCCAACTCATAGCTACCCTGTATGGGGTTTCTGAGAAGCATCTGGTGGTTTTGAACCATTTATCTTTCAGTTAGATAAGATAGATAATAACCTATCTTTCAGTTAGGATAAGCGCAAGACTATAAGCAGTCTTGTGTTCGTCCTATATCACCACACCAGTTTCAAAGACTCCATGTGTTCTATCTCTAGGTTGAAAAATTATTTCATAATCCAAGTATTAGAAGATGGAGAATTCTCTTTCCTCTTTGATTGATTGCATCAGATGTCTTCAGTTTTTTTTTTTTTTTTTTTTTTTGTTTTTTTTTTTTTTTTTTTTTTGTCCAGGAATATATCATTATTAGCCCTGAATACTTAACTCTTCTTTTGGGCAAAGCATATCTACAGCATCATTGTCTTTCAACAGTCCTTTTGTCTTGAGTACCCTTTCCCCAGAAACAACTAAACATCATACCTGGCATAGAATCTGATTAAATCAATGCTACATTGTCCAAAGATTTTTAAATTTGGAATTCAGAGATATGAAAGTGAATCACATTTAGTGGCAGGTATCATAAGATAAGGAGCTCTGGTAGCATAGTGGTTACAAATCGGGCTGTGAACCTCAGAGTCAACAGTTCAAAACTGTTCCGCGGGAGAAATATGAGGCTTTCTGCTCCCGTAAAGATTCACGGACTCAGAAACCCTTTACATGGTCACTATGAGTAGGAACCTACTCCACGGCACTTAACAACAACAACAACATCATAAGATACAAAATTCAGATGTGGTGTGCAGGTATATTTCCTATAAAATGGAGGGATATTGTAATATAGGAAGAATTTGACATCCAGAGTGATTCAAAACAAGAGGTGAAAAGAGATGGACTTCAAATACAAAAACAATTGTTACCAAGTCAATTCTAATTCACAATGACTCCTTGTGAGTCAGAGTAGAATTGTGCTCCATAGGGTTGTCAGTGGCTGAAGTATTTTTTCCAAGGCATCTCAAAATGGACTCCAACCTTTGGTTAGCAACCAAGTATGTTAACCATTTGCACCACACAGGAACTCCAAAACCAGTTTGCAATTGATCGTGGACCCGGCTACATCTTTGTCTCTTTACTGGTTGGGGCTACAACTTTGGATTCTGCTAGTAAACATATTTCTGTTTCTGTTTAAGTTTGTTGGAGGTGGTGATTTCTCATTTGTGACCAAGCTCCTCCAAGATCTCTGACTTAGAATAGAATTAAGAAGCTGGAACCACATAGCAGTGGGAAAGATTGTCCTAGAGCTGTCAGGTTTGAAGGAAACAGTAAAAGTAAAGATAGGTTCTATCAAGGCAGAGGATAGTGATTTTTCTGACCTGAAGCAAAGCCTCTATCAAGAAGACAATTTGTTTTGGCTAATCAGAAGGT
>NW_006408978.1:397255-402148 GCF_000296735.1 Chrysochloris asiatica
TGAGGCTTTCTACTCCCGTAAAGATTTACACCCTCAGAAACCCTGTACAGGGTCGCTATGGGTCGGAACCGACTCGACGGCACTTAACAACATAGGGCTTCCAAGGAGCAGTTGGTGGATTTGAGCTACAAACTTGTGGTTCCCAGTCCAGTACCAATCCTACAGTGCCACACCAGGAGTCATAGACAAAACATGGGTGCACATAAATAAAGAATCTGAAAAAAGATTCTCCAAGACCACATAAAATAATTATTCATGTTAATAAAGAATTGTATCATTCAGAATTCAGTACAGGAAACAGAAGCCACTTTAGGTATATTAAGCAGAAAGCCATTTAATCCAGGGACTTAGAGACCTAGAAAATTGTTGGGCCAGCTGGAGGAGCAGAAGTCAAAGGTCACCACTGGGGCTGTGGTGAAGGCCATTCAGTCATCCACAAGCCAGTCCAGCATAGCTGCTTCTCCAGCTATGGTCACCACCTCAACCCTGGAATAGGCAGGCCTCTTATCGCTCACTTCTCCAATGACCTCACATAACAGCAGAAACAGCAATCTTAGAATTGAAGAGTCAGTATTACACAAACTACCTAGGGCATTTATGCACTTTGTTATACAGACATTGAAGGGAAACTTAGAGCTAGCTCAAAACCACCCTCAAGCCAAGGCCCATTGTGCTGTCTCACAAACTTCTAAATGATAAAAATAGTGAGGCATCACGAAGGATCTGACTGTAGACTCATTCTTTCAAACATCCTGGATCTGTCTGTGTATCAGGCTTTGCTAAGAATTTCAAGAGAAACAGCAGTCAAAAGGCACAAATAAAGCCCAGGACATGTCTGGAAAATGAGGGCAGTTTTCTGTCCCTTCCTTCCCTCATACACGTATACACATACACACAAACACACATGGACCCATCTTGATATCTCTGTTAGATGAAGCTGCTAACTGAGGTCTAATGGCTATACCACAGAGCACAGAGCATTTGATTATGAATTATCCCCTCTGTAAGCCCCACTTGATCACTTCTGTGGTATTTCTAGGGAGCCATGTCCTCTAAATATATAGATCGTAGGTCTGAAAAAACCTTCAACCAGAAATAATCCTGCTGAAAATGCCATAGATAAGGACTCTCTTCCTAGATAATATTGGCAGTATGTTTACTCTGATGAAAGTGGTTTAGTCCTTTCCACATGGGTTTACTTCTGGGTCAGTGTGCCTCATAAGCAGCTAACACTTCTCTGTCAGTGGAGGCTGCTGTGTTGCTATGATGTAGAGCTTCAGATTGAGGCAGAGTAGAAAGAATGTCCAGGCAATCTATTTAAGAATATCAACAAAGGAATAAATGCCCTCTGGATGACAATGGTCCAGTGTGCAGCCAGTCATAGGGATGGCACAGGGCGGGGTAATGTTTGGTTCAGTAGTGCACAGGCTGCCATGGTTTGGTAGCTGATTGGGCAGCAGCTAACAACAACAGTAACAACAACAACAACAATCGGATGAAAGGACATGAGCTGCTACTTGATAATTATGTGATTTAGTAAAATCATTTTGAACATCCTGCTTAAGCTCTTCCTTACTGAAGCCTATCTTGTTCTTTTCATTTAAAACATACCCTGCTACCATTTCCTTAGCATTATTTGCTATACGAGTCGGGCTGCTAACCTCAAGGTCAGAGGTTCAAAACTACCAGCTGTTCCGTGGGAGAAAGATGAGGCTTTCTGCTCCCATAAAAATTTACCGCCTTGGAAACCCTATGCAGGGTCGCTATGAGTCAGAACCGACTCCATGGTACATGACCACCACCACCATTTTCTATAATAAAATTGGATTCTTATTTTGCTTGTGTCTTATCAGGTATCATTCATTTAAAAGTGAAAGGAACTCATTTCAAGACCACCTCAGTTTGAAAAGGGAACTTACTGATTCATGTAACTCTAGGTTTGGTCTTTTGAATGCACACAGAGCATTTCTCAAGTGGATTTCTCCCTCCTTTGGTTTCATTTTCAGATAGAATCTTTCCTGCAGTCGACATTTTGACGTGGTCAAGTCCCTGTTGATATTCTACTTACTGAGCGGTCCCACTGGCGATATGTTGCTCCGCTCCAACGAGGCTCTTGCATCCCTGACTCTGCATTCCATTGTCCATCCATGGATTTGTATGCTTGTCCTGGAGCTATCACAATACCTATCTGTCTTCATTTCTTAGTGCTGCTGAAATACCAAGGTAAATGATTTTAACAAACAGAAATGTATGTTCTCATTGTGTCTAAATTCAGGGTGCCAGCACGTGAGCAAGGCTTTCTCTCTCTGTGCTCTGGAGGAAGGTCACTGGCTCTTTGCATCTTCTGGGTCTTGGCTTCTTAGTGATCTCCATTTTCTTTTTTGGTTTTGCTTATTTGTATGCCTAAACTGTAGCTTTCATATCTCAAAAATACTAAACGCATCCTATATTGATGTTATGTTATGTTATGTGCCGTCGAGTCAGTTCCGACCCACAGTGACCCTGTACAGGGTTTCCGAGGCTGTAAATCTTTATGGGAGAAGAAAGCCTCCTTTTTCTCCCGCGGAGCAGCTGGTAGTTTCGAACTGCTGACCTTGTGGTCCGCGGCCCGATTCATAACCACTACGCTACCAGAGCTCCTTTAACCACATATATAGGAGCTAGGATTTACAACATACATGCACACACATATTTATATGTTGTTGTTGTTGTAAAGTGCCCTCTGTAGGGTTTTCTAGGAATAGGTGGTGAGTTTGTTGGGAGTGGGGGAGGGGGGGAATGACTGAATTTAATCCCTTACACTATCTGCTTATGCCCTGAACTGTAGACAAAGTGAGAAATGGAAAGGAGTGTCCCCAAAGAAACTCCAGGCTTTTGTTACAAAAAGGCAAAGAGGCTGAGGAGGCCTAACAAAGAAACAAACAGCTCTCCATATGTTACTATAGTTTCTGTTTATGCTTATTTTATATTTTGGCTGGCACCTTCAATAAATGAAAGCATGTGCATTTGCACAAATATATTTGAGTTTCATAATTTCTGCCGCAACTGTCATTATTGGTAAGTGCCAACAAGTCAGTTCCGACTCCTAGAGACCCTGTATAGAGATTCCAAGGCTGTAGATGTTTGATGTTTGCAGGAGTAGAAAGCTTCCTCTTTTTCCCGAGGAAGGGCTGGTGGGCTCAAATCGCCAACTTTGTGGTCCACAGGTCAGTGTTTATCCTCCAGAGCCACTGTGTGTTGCAGAAAATGAAGTAGATTTAATTCTCCAGATCTTAATGAAGAGAGTTTTGAGACATGTGCCTGCCTAGCAGAATGTGTGACATGATTTCTGTCTTAAAGGGATACCATGTGGATTAAACCACGCTACGAATACAAAGAAGAGGACACTATAAATGTATCCTTTAATTATGCTATTGAAAATAATATCTGTGTTCCCCATCTATTAGAAATAAAATCAGAGAGCAGAAGTGAACTATAATGAGACAGACCAAAATTAACCATATTGGGATGAAATTAGAGATTGAGACAAAATATCTAGTCAGAGACTCTTCCTCCTTGGATACAAAACCAAATCCAAATATAAGTTTGACTTGCTTAAAAAGAAATCACGTCCAATTTCTTCACAAGAAATGACCTTTAAAATACCTTGAGAGATAACGACTGACCAGGAAATTACAGTTATTAGCAAGACAACCAGAGATTAGAATATTTAGGGTATTGTACAAAGAAAGAAAACACTAAGAGACAGATGTTAACAATTTGCAACTTCAAAAGATAGCTCCAATAAAATTCTATATTGTAGTGTTACCCAAAAGCTGAGGATGATTGGGGGGTCCATGAGAGTATACTCTACCTAGGCATCTGAATATGGATAAGTAAAATTACCTTTTTTTGAGAAATTCATCATAAATGTTTGATTAGTGAAGACCACGGAAAATCTTTCATTGTATTTGTTAAGGATTCATTTCCGCCCCCATGGCTCTTTAAGAGTAATTTTTAATTTTTTTATTTTTAGCATAAGCAAATTCAAAAAGACATTTTTCATTTTTTGAAGGACATTCCTAATATAAAAGCTACATAATGGTTATTTGTCCATTCACTGTTAACTCTTCATGAACTACTGGTTCAAACGCTGAATTGAGAGTTAGGAGTTCTGAGTTATAGACATCACTATTAATTTCTACTTGATCTGGAACCAACCATTCAATAATAAATTTTCATTACCTACTCTGAAGGTAACTCCAGCCAAATCCTCTCTGGAAGTAAGTGAAAAGAAAGCAGAAATTCTGGGACCTTCTGGATTTGGCCAGTGACAGCCAACATGACAGTGACGCTTACAGTTTTTAGCACCAGCACAAAGGCTGGTTCTGATATTTTCTGTGTCACCTTGAACTAGGTACTTAACTTTCTGTCACATGGAGATGATAATACCTGTAACTAAAGTTATAAGAAGTAAAAGCTTTACTAGTTGTACAGGGCTTAGAATATTACCTGGGGACTTAGAGGAACACTTGGTGCTACAATAATTACCTACTCTTTGAAAGTTTTAGATAAGTAAACCTCAGTTAACTCTCTTATAACATTAAGTTGGATGGTAAGGTGATATCTAGTTTATAAAATACCTAAATGCTTTACACAGCCGGTTCCCAGTGAATGATTACTACTCTCAACTGATGCCAACTTTCAATGATGATAGCTGAACCTCAGGCCAGTAAAGATTCTACAAAATGGCATAATTGTCTTTACTGTTAAAATTCCAAGTTTTGATGATGCCTACTGTTGTTCTTAGGTGCCATTGAGTCAATGCCGACTCATAGCAACCTTATGCACAGCAGAAAGAAACATTGCCCCATACTGGGCCAACCTCACTACTGTTGCCACGCTTGAGTCCAT
>NW_006408978.1:409264-421568 GCF_000296735.1 Chrysochloris asiatica
TTGGAAGAAGTTCAGCCAGAGTGCTCCTTGGAGGCCAGGATGGCCAAACTTCATCTCTCATACTTTGGACAGATTGTCAGGAGGGACAAGTCACTGGAGAAGGATATCATGTTTGGTAAGGTGGAGGGTCAGAGAAAAAGAGGAAGACCCCCAACAAGTTGGATTGGCTAAGTGGCAGCATCGATGGACTCAATTGTGGCAATAGTTGTGAGGCTTGCCCAGGATTGGGCAGTGTTTCGTTCTGCTGTGCATAAGGTCACTATGAGTTGGTACTGACTCCATGGCACTTAACAACAACAACAATGCAAGCAGCTTCCTTCCAATAGCACACAAAAGGGAAGGATGGGAAATTAAATGTAGGTTATGATTTAGGAGGAAATACAAGGGAAAGCAGTAGGTTCTTATCTCTCTCTCAACTGCAAAATACATGAATCATGATCGCTCATTGTCAGCAGATTCATAGGACTCTGAACACTGTTAACAAAGATGTAACTGTAAGGGAGTCAAGTGTAGAGCTCTGCTATTTTAGTGTTCCAATTGGTTCTCCTTTTAAGTATTTACATTTCAGAATATACTTACAGGAAGGAGAGAGTTTAGATCACCAGATCATTCCAGATCAAAATATTAAAATCATGTAATCTGAAGCCAATGTTTGACTTGAGTGCTTTTCTGAGAAGTTCAAATATCAATTAGTATGGGATCCTATTGTCAAAAAAAAGTGGAGGAGAGAACTAGTCTGGCATTTCTCAGGCTGAAAGAACTAAAGAAAAAAAAAAAAATCAATCCATGAGCTGCAGTATTGAAAGATTCTATGGGGAAAATGCTGAACAGCACAGGAAACATCAAAGAAAATGAAAGAAATAGGCAGTTGGGGTACCAGAAAGACTCAGTCAACATTTGACCATTTCAGGAAGCAGCATATAATAAAGCACTTGTAGTACTGAACATAGAAGTCCAATATACACTCAAAACATTGGCAATAAATAAAGCTCCAGGAATTGACAGAATGCCATCTGAGATGTTTCAGCAAACATATGTAATACTGAAAGTTCTCCTTCATTTATGCCAAGAAATTTGGAAGATAGCTACCTGGCCAGCCTCCTGGAAGAGGTCCATATTACTGCTCATTCAAAATAAAGGTGATCCCATGGAATGCAGATAGCATCAAACAATATTAATATTACATACAAGTAAAATTAAGATAAAGACTATCTAAAATCACTTACAGAAGCACATTGGCAGGGACAACTGTAATTCAAGTCGTATTGAGAAGAGGACAGGGAACACAAGATATCATTGTTGGTCAGATGGATCTTGACTGGAAGCAGAGAATATCAGGAAGATGTTTACCTATGTTTTAGTGAGTAGACAAAGGCATCTGACTGTGTGGGTCATAAGAAATATGGATAACATTGCAAAGAATGTGTATTTCAGAACACTTACTTGTGCTTATGTGGAACCTGTACATAGACCAAGAGGCAGTTGTTCAAACAGAACAAAGGGATAGTGAATGGCTTAAAATCAGGAAGGTGTGCATCTGGGTTGTATTCTTTCACCACTTATTCAATTTGTATGCTGAGCAAATAATCAGAGAAAGTGTAGTATATGAAGAAGAAAGTAGAATCCGGATTAAAGGAAGAGTCATTAACAACCTGCAATAGGCAGATGGCATATTTTGTTTGCTGAAAAGGAAGAGGACTTGAAACACTTATTGATGAAGATCAAACTACAGCCTTCAGCAAGTGGTCAGGTCTCCTCAGGTCAAACCCCCTTCCAAGACTGAGACTCAAGGAGAATACATGAACAGTCATCTTGTGTTGCTGGTGACTATATCGGTCTACAGGTAAGGGGGAGTGGAAGAAAAACAGCAATGACATTGTGAGCTAAGTCCGACCACGTTCAACAGATTCCTGTACACCTGGACTGAGACCTAGTTGGCCAGCAGTAGGGTGAGACCTGGAGACTCCTGGACCCAGAGACAGGGACATGGCCACAGAGTATTAGAGTGGAGAGTTAAGTGTCCAGCAGATATGAAGTGAGGGGAGATGCACAAGAACACCTATACTTGCAGATAGTACCCATTTGACCTGGCTTCAATGACTGTATCAGAACTCAACTAGAAAAAGAAAGAAGAGGGGAAAAAAGAGTAATCTGCTACAGTTTGATGAACTTGACCTACACTTATGGATGTAGTAGCTCAAAAGAGGGAACAAATCTTTACAGCGAGGATCATCCCACCCCCTTGGTACAAAGGGTTGGCAGGGATAGGCAACTTAGACATTGGCTACCCAAAATGGGGTGGGGGGCTACAAAGGCCCGAAGTGACTGACTTACAAGTTTTCAAGAGGGAGCCTAGTTTCAGAGGGTGCAGAGGAAGGTAGAATCTCCACTGAGTGGTTTTCAACCTGTCTGGATGGGTCTGGTGAAAGGAGATGGGGATAAGACTCTTGTAGTTCAATAATGAATAATTGCTATCAGGACTGATTGTAAGTGTTGTAAATGTAAATGTAGACATTTTGTAACAATGAGAAGGAGGATAGTGGTTGATCTTGCAGTCCAGGAGTGGAGGACCCTGGGACCACCAAGGGAGAAGAGCAGAGTGCAGGACCCTATCCAGAGAAGCAGTGATGCCAGAGATGGAGGCCAGAGACGATGATGTGGAGATATGGAGTGACTGGGGACTCTTGACTCAGGGAGGGTGAGGGCATGTGTGCTGATGGCTGAGGGGTGGGCTTGCAGGGTGTGCCCTTTGGTTGTTTGAATGTTTGAATTGTTGCATATTCCTGAGTGCTTTGGTGTACATAAAAGAAAAGAAAAACAAAAACAAAAAACAAAGGGACTATAAGCAAATGCTATTGAATGATGATGCATGGAGGAGCTTGTGATCATTGCAGTGAAATGAAATACTATAGGGTCAATGTAACGCAGATGTTCTCCCATGTAAACTATCACCCAATTCACAATAAAAGTTTTTTGTTTTTTGTTTTTAATCCACATTTGACAGTTTTCAGATGTGCTTTGAAAGTTAAAATGATAAAAATACAGAGACTTATAATGAAAAAAAAAATTAAAAACTACAACCTTCAGTGTGGATCACACCTTGACATAAAGAAAACAAATATCCTTACAGCTGGACCAATAAGCAACAGAAGGACAAATGGAGAAAATATCAAGTTGTTAAGGATCAAACTCATGGAAACATCAGTCATGAAATTAAATGAAGTATTGCATTTGGTGAATCTACTGCAAAAGACTTTTTTAAAGTATTGAAAAGTAAAGATGTGACTTTGAAGACTAAGATATGCCTGACCCTAGAGAGTTTATTTTCACTTACCTCATATGCATATGAATGATGACCAATGAATAAGAGAGAATTGATGCTTTTGAATTATGGTGTTGGTGAAGGCTGTTGAAGATGCTACGGCTTGCCAGAAGAATGAATCAATGTGACTTGGAAGACTTCTGACCCAAATGCTCCATAGAAGCAAGTGAAGGGAGACTTGTCATATGTACTTTGGAAACGTTATCAGGAGGGACCAGCATCTGAAGAAGGATATCCTACTTGGTAAAATCGAAGATCTGAGAAAAAGAGGAAGACCCTAAACAAGATGGATTGACACAGTGGCTGCATCCGTAAGCTGAAGTCTGGCAATGATTGTGTGGGCGGTTCAGGACTGGGCAGTGTTTTGTTATGTTGTGCATAGGTTGCTATGACTCAAGGACACCTGACAACAAGAGCAGAGTCCATCTGGACACTTAGTTTTTCATCTCAGCTGCAAAGCAGACAAACACATCAGAGGGAAGATAGGTGTTTGACATGTTTTAGGAAAATAAAAGCTGCTCAGTTGCACAATCGATTGACACTGAATTATGAAACATCTTATGATTTAGTTCAGTGGATCCTGCCAGAAACCTCTCTCCTGAAATTCCCATCTTTTACCTTGAGAGATGAGGCAATGCAAAGCTTTTTAAGATGACATGTCTTAGCTTTCCAAATTAGTTTACTGCAAGTCTATAAATCAAGACTATTTTTCATTCTTCACTGTGGTGGGCATCCCTCTGTGTGGCTACATCTTGGGGTGGAAGACCTCTCCTCTAGCCCAGATGTGTTCAGAATGCTGTAACTCTCTCTCTCTCTCTCTCTCTCTGTATCATTAATTGCCTTGTCTCTTAAAATAGACAATTACAGGTTGAGTGCCTGGGAGGATGTGACTATGTAGCCTTGTTAAACCAGGCCAATGCGGTTAGAAGCTATGGAATAACTTATGTCTACATTTCTGACCCTAGATTTGCCTTATGGTTCATCACATTAATTACGGTTATATACATTTAAAAAAACAAAACAAAAAAACCCCAACTCTGTATACTTAAGCTAAAGAAGTGTTTGAGAACTTTATTGAGATCCTCTGTTTTGTTTGTGTTCATTGTTCTCTATCAAGAGAAAATTCCTTTTCCCACAGTTCTTAGAATTTCCCTTTGTATAATACAAGGAAGAAGTTAAGCATGTGCTAATTAAAATAAACAAGGAACAACAATAACAACAACAACAACAACAATAAACGTGTTTTAAATAACCTTACATGAATACATGGTTAGCACACAAAACCTTACACAGACGTTACTTAAAACCAGTGAGGGACGTGAAGTATTAAGTTGTTTAGGTGAGCAGCTCTCTTTGTCAGGCTTTGTTGTGGTGGCCCCAGGCTGGAATTATAGGAGTTACATCCATTTTAAGTTTATATTCTAGAGGGGAACATGGTAGGACTTAAGGAATGAATAAATAAATTTGAGGTGAGTTTGAAATTGTAAAGCCTACCTTTTACAGAGTGAACTGTATGCTATGCAAAGGAAAGGGATTCATGCTCAACCGTTTGAAATCTGCTTTATTAGTAAATATACAGTCCGTAAAGTTGTTTTAACTGCAAGGCTGGTGGTTCAAGCTCACCAGCAGCTCCTTGAAAACCCTATACAGGGTCGCTATAGGTTGGAATCGACTTGATGGCACTTCACAACAACAATATTCCCTGTGCCTAGATTCCGGCCCTGCATTCTGAAAGTGATTTTCTGGCTTCCACTTATGGTTGTTCAGAGTGAAGGAGCTTCACACCCCATCCTGTAAATTCGCCAAAGAACCCAATTAAAAGCAGAGGACAGAAATGCTAGCCTATGAATGATCTACAGGATACCACAAGCCTCTAGGTGAAAACAAAACCAAGACAGCAAATACTTTGTAAAGATTCGATCCCTGATACCATAGAGAATGAGCGCCAGTGTGGTACTGTAGGATAAGCACTGCAAGGTTGGTGGTTCAAATCCCCCAGCAGCTCCTTGGACACCAGATTAGGGTCACTGACTCAGAACCCACTTGATGGCACTTAAGAACAATAAGAAGACCATGTAGACATAGCAGTAAAACCACAGCTGTGAGCCCTCAGTGGCTGAGCTTATCCTTACCCAGAAGTCAGGTAGAAAGACCATGATGGATGAGCAGATCTGTTGGCCAGGCATAAATCTCAGCGAAGAAGGAGGGAGAGATCAGGTTGACACATCACCTCTCAGGACTGGGTTATTGACTCCTTGCTGATTTATCTGCCCATTTCTCCTCATTATGAAAGAAGGAAATGGGTTAGCTTAAGCATTTTACAGGCATTTGGTCAGGGCGAACCTATTTCATGGGGAAGAAACTCCTGTCTTCATCCTGTTGATTACTCTCCAAAAGTCATCGTTCTTTAGTCTCAGTACAGCCACCAAACCCTGAGCAACAGGTATTTTATTTTCAGAAAGCAAACTAGAACTCTGGAACTTGTTAAATTCTGCTTTCCTTAGGACATGACTTGTTACGTCTAACTTGGGTAGTGGAAGTCCAGATTTTCTTATACTGCATGATGGTTAATGAGATGGATCAGCCAGGTGGCATCATTGATGGACTCAAGTGTGGCAGCGGTGGTTAAGTTGGCCCAGGATCAGACATTGTTTCATTTTGTTGTGCATGGGGTCGCTATGAGTCGGTTCCGACTTGATGGCACCTGACAACAACAACAACATGATGGTTAAGAGCACCTTGTAAGGAGCCAGTTCTCCATGTACATTACTGAAATTCTCTAAATTTCAGCTCTTTAACTGCTGACTGATATTAATCAGAACTGAGAAAATATTTATCATGTAGTAAGTGCTCAATACAGGGTCGCTATGGGTCGGAACTGACTCAACGGCACTTAACAACAACAAGTGCTCAATAAATAATGACTATCACTTAATTAGTGTCATCTTCACCATTCCCACAGCATGGACATCAAGGCTGTCCTAGGGAGGTCCTGGTTTCTTAAGTACACAGGAAACTGAAATAGTCTTCATGGCATGAGCTTAGGCAGAGTTAGCCATGAATACTTACAAATATTGTCATTCATTTACACAACAGAGCCTTGTCTCTTTAGCAACATATAGGTTGTTTTTGTTATTAAGTGCCATCCAGTCAGTCCTGACCCATAACGATCCTGTATAGGATTTCCAAGGAGCCGCTGGTAGGTTTGAATTGCCTATCTTGTTGTTCATAACATCACACCAGGAGTCCCATATACATATATGTGGTTGTGGTTGTTGTTGTCAAGTGCAGTCGAATAGGTTCCAACCCACAATGAACCTGTATAGGATTTCTGAGGAGGAGCTGGTAAGCTTGAACTGCTAAACTTGTGGTTCAAACTGACTTTTCAGTTCAGCACATTAACCCACAATGACATACCAGGAATCCAAAAAAAAAATAAATAAATAAATATATATATATATACTGCTACTGGGGGTGGCCCTGTAGGATCAGCACTGAACTGCAAACCACAAGGACTGTAGATCAAACTCACCAGCTGCTCTTTGGAAACCCTAAATGAGGTCGCTATGAATCAGAACTGACTCGATGACAGCTAACAACAACAAATTAGATAGATCGATAGATAGATAGATAGATAGATAGATAGATAGATAGATAGATAAATAGAAAAAAAAAAAAAGAAACGGTGCTGATGTCAAGAGTAAGATAAGTACTGGGGTACTAACCATAAAGTTAGTGGTTCAAACCCACCAGCCACTCCTTAGAAACCCTATATAGTGTCACTATGGGTCAGAACCGACCACAGCACACCACCACACCACCACCAGCACCATCCTAAACCTCAGGCTGCTGCAATGACTTTTCTGGGTGCTTTTTTCTTTTTTATCCATGTGAACCTCTCTCTTGAGATTATTAAATTGCTGTATTTTATTGAAATCATGTGCACATAAATCTATTTTCCCTACTAGACTGAAATCTCCTCAAGGCATGTATTGGCATCCCAGTGATGACAGAGAGAGACACTCCAATTTTATTTATTTTTTTATTCAACAAAGTTCTATTATTTTTTATTTAGCTTTCTGACTTGTGCTGTGCCTTCAACACTTTCACAACGATTTTCTGCTCCTCAATCAGGAAAGCACGCTCCATCTTGTCATGCACACATTTAGCACACATGGAGCTACCAGAGGCCCAGCTGACATGTTTCTTTGTCTTTGACAACCTCATGAGAACTGTAGGTCTCACAGCACGGACCCCTCAAAGTTGACCTGGGCACGCACCACATGTAGATTTTGGTGCTTTACCAACCTTCTTAGTATAGAGATCAACAATTCTATTACCAGGAGCTTGAGACAGCCTAGTTTTGTTAGAGGCTGTATTGTAGGGCAGCCTACAAGATGGTATGTCAAATGCTGGACCATTTGGAATATCTCTACACAGCGTCCCCGGAAGATGAAGCGAGACACTGTAATTTTAAAGCTAGTTTACGGTTAGTGTTGAGATGACAGGAGCTATGGAAAATACTTTCTTCATGCATGTGGATATAGGATTAGCTGACTAACTGATTAATGTAGTCATAGATGGTTCCATATAGAAATATTTATAGGCATGTTAGTTTGGTGGTGGTAACTGTGTGCCACCAAGTTGATTCTGACTCATAGTGACACAGATAGGGTTTCTGAGGCTGTAATCTTATAGGAGCAGAACGTCTCATCTTTCTCTTGTGGAGCAACTGGTAGATTTTGTGCTTAGCAGCACAGCTCCATAATTCACTACACTACCAGGATTCCTTACAGGTATATATATATATATATATTTCTTTTCTCTGTCAACTAAGAATTTCTAAAAGAAAGGTCACTCAAGTAGTCATGAGCATAAATAATACCAAAATATTGGTTTTTTAGAACCATTTTACCATAAAATGAAGTATAGTCCCTTGGAGAATGGCTGATTCTAGGACTGGGGTAAGGAAAAATCCATGGTCCACCTAGAACATTTTGAAAGGAAGAAAGTACTAAAACATAAACTGAACACCTCACATTGATGAGGTTACCTCACAGGGACACAGGAGCCAGGAAAAAGAGCTTTCAGTGGCCAAAGCAGGAACAATTTGGGCATCAAAATAAGTAAAGTAGTATTAGAATATAACCCAATGTATAAAGTAAATATCCATGAGTCCATAGATACATAAACATTAAATAGTAAGTGTGTTAGGAAAGACATCTCTTTCCATCAGAAGAATTTACATAGCTACTTTGCCCTCAAGGAACCCTAGTGGCAAAACAGCTAAACACTCACTGCTAATCTAAAAGGTGGTGGTTCTAACCCATTGGCCGTGGAGAAAAGACCGGGGCCCAGTGATTTTCTACCCAAAGATTTACAACCTAAGAAGCCATATGATGCAGTTCTAGGCTGTCCTCTAGGGTCATTGTGTGTTGGAATTAACTAGACAGCACAGCCCTTTGCCCTAAAGGATAGGAACAGAGATCCCCACTCCTTCATGTGAGCTGTGCAGAATGACTGCCTTCCAACGAGTGCACTGTAGAAAAAGGGAAGAAGGCTACATTCCCATTAGAGAAATATGATATATACTACTCTGGGAGGTGATGAAGGTCATTATCAACTGCAATACATAATGTTGATCATTTGTACCCTTGACGGCACTGTATCTCTGATATCTTCTCCCCACACTCATAGCCCACGTCTAAGTCTGAGAAAGTATCAGATACTTTCCTGATACTTTCAATCAAAGGTGCATCCTACAATCTCCCTGTACAATGTTCCTCAAGACTACCAAGGGTGTCAAAAGCGAGGCAACTTCTGAGAAACTGTTACAACCAAGAGGAGCTGAGGAGATGTGAGATTAATGTGAAACATTAGATAAAAATGAAGGGAGTATGAGTAAATATGGACTTTAGTTACTAATATTATACCATTCCTGGTAATACTGATAATATTGTATCACTAATGGGACCAGTCACTGGAGGAGGATATCATGTTTGGTAAAGTGGAGGACCAGAGAAAAAGAGGAAGACCCCTAGTGAGATGGATTGGCACAGTGGCAGCATCAATGGGCTTAAACGTAACAACAATTGTGAGGTTGGCCCAGGATCTGACAGTGTTTAGTTCTGTTGTTCATTGAGTCTCTATGATTCAGTACCAACTCGATGGCATCTGACAACAACAACAACAACAGCTGGTTCATTGGAGTCCTGGTGTGGTACTGTGGTTTTTTTCGCTGGACTGCAAGGTTGATTTAAACCACAGGGTTGGCCGCTCAAGCTCACCAGCCACTATTCAAAAACCCTATATTGTGTTGCTATGAGTCAGACCTACTGGAAGATACTTAACAGCAAAAATTAGTTTATTTATTATAAAAACTCTACCATGTAAAATGTTATTCGATGGGGAATTCTGTGTGGGAGCTGGTATATGTGACTCTCTAGTTTTTCTCAAATACATACCAATGGACTTCAAAGAGTTTCTAGAAAAATTTCATTATCTTTCAATTTTAGTTTTCCATGAACTTTTGAAGCTCACTTTTATGAATTTAGATCACATTTCTTCCCAATTTAAGTCTAAATAGATCTCAAGTATCAAACTGCCCTAAGCACAGTCTATTATAATGAATAAATGAAAACTAAAAATGAAAGGAAGAAAATCAGGATTAGCTGACTAATGTAGAAGCGATATTACTTCTTCCTTAATACAGATGCACACCATATTTGACAGTTCTGGGAAACAAGGGTATGTCACAAATGAGTTCAATAAATCCTTCCATTTTCTGCTTCATGGTATATCTATAGATATGAATAAAATTAAGGATATATCGTTTGATGTTTTTTTCTACAAAAGCAAGAGCACTTTCCACCAACATTCAGACTTTTAAAAATCAGTATTTTCATAACTTAAATACACATTCATTATAGTCTTTACTTAGTCCAGACAGGTATCACAATCATGAGTGACGGATATTCCAAGTTTCTGGAGCACAGTTCTATTCTGATAGCCAGTGGGTTGTGATGAATTGGAATGAAAAGTTAGGGGGAAAATGAAGGTAAATGAGAGAAAGTTGAAGTTCGACCTGTTTTCAGTGAGTTAACGCAGAGGCGTTTCTGCTGATGCATATCAGTGTTGAATGAGCATGGATGTTGCAGCATGCAAGATAAGAAAGTCTATCCTGTTTTGTACTCATGTCCTTGGTCCTCAGCGATTATGTATTTCCTGGCAACAAATGGTCCCTTAATCCAGATGCACTTATTCCTGCCATATTTAATAGTTGTGGCAAAAAAGTATGTGTCACAAATTAACTCAATAAAGAGCTCCATGTTCTGCTCACCAGTGTGAAATAAAGATATATCACATAGATTTTTATCTACAAAAGCCAGAGCACATTCCACCAACCCTTGGGCTTTTCACAATCAGTATTTTCATAACTTAAGTACACATTTATTGCAGTCCTTCAGTATGGATTTGTTTTCAATGTAAAGAAAGCAAGAAAATCCTCACCACTGGACTAATACATAACATCATGATAAATGGAGAAAAGATTGACGTTGCCTAAGACTTTGTTTTTCTTGGGTCCACAATCAACACTCATGAAAGCAGCAGTCAAGAAATCAAACAATGTATTGCATTAGGCAAATCTGCTGCACAAGACCTTTTAAAAGTGTTCAACAGAAAAGATGTCAGTTTGAGGACAAAGATGTGCCTCACTCAAGTCATAGTATTTTTGATTGCCTCAAAAGCATGTGAACAGTGAATAAAGAAGATAAACAGTTGAACAGTGAATAAGAATAAACAGTTGAACAGTGAATAAAGAAGATCATAGTAGAATTGATGCATTTGAGTTCTGATGTTGGAGGAGAATATTGAAAGTACCATGGACTGCCAGAACAACAACAAAAAAAACTGTGTTGGGCAAAGTTCAGCCTGAATGCTCCTTAGAAGCCAGGATTGTGAAACTTTGTCTCTAAAACTTTGGGCATGTTATCAGGAGGGACCAGTCCCTGGAGAAGGTAAGCATATTTGGTAAAGTGCTGTTGTTGTTGTTGTTGTTGGGTGCCATCGAGTTGGTACCGACTCATAGCAACCTTATACGCAACAGAACAAAACACTGCCCTATCCTGGGCCAACCTCTCTACTGTTGCCACACTTGAGTCCATTGATGCTGCCACTTGGCCAATCCATCTCGTTAGGGGTCTTCCTCTTTTTCTCTGACCCTCCATCTTACCAAACATGATATCCTTCTCCAGTGACTGGTCCTGCTTGACAATATGTCTGAAGTATTAGAGACAAAGTGTTAGAGGCAAAAATTTATTTAGGTAAAGTGTAGCGTTGGTGACAAAGAGGACACCCAACAAGATGAACTGACATAGTGACAGAAACAACTGGCTCAAATGTAGCAACAGTTCTGAGGAAGATGCAGGCTCAGGTAATGTTTCCTTCTGTTGTGCACAAGATTGCTATGAGTCAGAAGCAACTCAATGGCACCTAACAACAAATATGCGAATGTGTTATAAATTAAATTGTTGTTAAGTGCTGTCATGTCGTTTCCAACCCCTAGTGACCCTGTATAAGGTTTCTGAGCTTGAGCTACCAACCTTGTGGTTCAAACCGACTTTATAATCCAGCACATTAACCCACAGCACCACAACCCACAGGACTGCTATAGATTAAATTGTGCCTCCCCACCCCCCACATCTGTATTTTATTCAGAACCTTTGGTATCTGGAAGCAAGACCTTATTTGGAAATACAGTCTTTAAGGATGTTACCAGTTAATACAAGGTCATAGGGTCTAACATTATATGTTATATAATGTCCTTATAAAAGAGGAGAAGAAACTCAGAGAGACAGACAGTGAAAGGAAGGACAGTCATGTGAAGATGCACTGACAAGCCAAAGAAAGCATGGGGCTACCAGATGTTGAGGGAGACAAGAAATGACCACCCCTAGAAATCAAAAAAGGAGCTCTGGTAAC
>NW_006408978.1:428559-448646 GCF_000296735.1 Chrysochloris asiatica
ATCTTATACCCTGCCACTTTGCTGAATCTTCCAATGAGGTCTAGTAGCTTTTTTACTGAGTCTTTGGGGTTTTCTACAATAGGATCATGTCATCTGCAAATAGGGTGATTTTAACTTCCTCTTTGCCAATTTGGATACCTTTACTTTCCCTGTCCTGCAGACCAAATAGGATGCACATCCGCGTCTCCCGTATAGGGTTTCTGTGGAGTGGCTGGTGAGCTTGAACCACCGACCGTGCATTTCAAAAGGTTTTAAAGTGGCACCTTAACCCACCGTGCTACACCAGGACGTCTGTCAAACCGGTGAGAAAAAGCCGACCAAATAGTAAGCACATCAGCGTCTCCCATATAAGGTTTCCAAGGAGCGGCTGGTGAGCTTGAACCACCGACCTTGCAGTTCAAAAGACTTTACAGTGGTGCCTTAATCCACTGCACTACATCGAGATGCCCAACCTTGCAGTTCAAAAGAATTGGCGGCGCAGCGCCTTAACCCACAGAGCTACGCCAGGACCCCTCTCAACCCAGTGCAAAAAAGCCGACCAAATCCGCATCTCAGCTTGTGCTGAGTGTGTGAGTTCCTGGCAGAGGAAACCGCCAGTGGTGAGGGTGAGTCATGGCCACTCGGCTAAGCCCCTACCTCTATTCATCCGTATGTAGGTGGGCAAACCATGAGCGCATCTATTACCCGACACCAAAGAAAAAAATAAAATCGGAACCACACAAAATCGGCTGAGTATACTGTGCACCTTTTTTTTTTTTCCCCCAAGGTTCCCGCGGCGTGTTTCCATTGTGTCTCTGCGGCCACTTGGACTTGCCCAGGATGTGGGCTCAGGCCTCCATGCCTGGCCAGCAGATTCAAAAGTACACGATTTCCTGCCTCAGCTCCAAATTCCACAGGCTATAAGCCTTCAAACCTTTAAACTATTCCGATCTCTGTGGGTCCAAGTTTTGGAGCTCTGTCTTGCCTCTTTTTTGTATGGAATTCTGAGTTATTGCTGACGGGGACCTTCACTACACCTTCACCCTAGCCGCCATCAAGCCTCATTCCTGTAGTATTTTTGATAGAGTGATTGGGTGCATTTATTTCCCTGTTTAAACCCTACAACTCATTCCTCGTCATGTAGACAACACTCCGCTGATTGAGTGAATGCTTGTCATATTAATTTTTTTGGATCAGTGACTTTTCATTAAGATTTTCTCCATAACTTGATTTTTTTTTTTTTTTGATCATTAAATAGTCTGTTATTCTTGTTCAGTTCCTTAAGTTTTCCAAACGGCTTCCACAAACCTGCAGTCAACCTCTGCTTCCATCCCAGTCCTCTAGGCAGTAATGAATGTGACTGAATTGTCCAGGTGAAGAGTGTCTAAAAGGAGACTGATTTGCTCCAGGTTGGCCAAACTTTGTCTCTCATACTTCAGAAATATTGTCAGGAGGGGACCAGTCACTGGAGAAGAATATCTTGTTTGGTAAGGTGGAGGGTCAGAGGAAGACCCCCAGTAAGACGGATTGGCAAAGTAGCAGCATCAATGGGCTCAAGCATGGCAACAATAGTGAGGTTGGCCCAGGATTGGGCAGTGTTTCATTCTGCTGTGCATAAGGTCGCTATTTGTTGGCACCGACTCGATGGCACCTAACTACATATTTACACCAACAAGTGAAAAAATGAGTGTCTGTTGAATTTTACAATTGTAAATAAAATAATCCTGGTGTAGTGCTGTGGAATAAACACTGGACTAGTAACCATAAGGGTGTTGGTTAAAACCCATAAACCACTCCCCAGAAACCCTATACAGGGTCACTATGAGTTGGAAATGACACAATAGCACTTAACAACAAAAACAAATGAGATAATGAGTGCAAAAAACCAAGTCTTTGGATGCTACTGTGGGATAAGCATTTGGTATTAATAATAAACGATCACAACAACAACACAATAACAATCTGAGTGCAAGCAGGAAGGTAGCAGTAGGAATCTGGGATTGGCTGGGTGGACCATGTCGTTCCCTCAGGCTTTTCATCCTGTGGAGACATGGTATGATGTGGTCAGGAGAAACTGCTGCCCACCTCACCTGGCAGCCAGTTGCTAATTCTCATCCACAGCCCCCATCAAGGACCATCTGGCACTGGCATTTGACACAACTCACAGCACAGAAAGGACCCAAACAGCAAGGTCAGGGGACTGCTTTAGTGTTTACCTCCTTGACAAGGCATGTGTTTCCATTTACTGTCATCTTGCTCCTCCAGAATCCGAACTCTGCCCCATCAGAAATTTCCTGAGGGCCCTTGTGTCTGACCCCCACACCTGGGCCTGGTGAGTCAGCTTCCTTCTGTTGCCACCGCCTGCCCTCCTGCCTGGCTGTGTACCCCCTCATTGACCTCTGAAGGGCCAGACCTCATAGCGTGTGTGCCCTGTGGCCTTCTGGTCTCTCCACTCTCTGTAACCTGACCCCATGACGTCTGTATTTGCCCTCAGGCTGCTGGCAGATTCTGTTTGTAGCCCTTTACATAAGTTGAACGACCCCCAATTTTGGCTCTTTGCCCAGAATAGTGACCTTTGCTGCCTGGATCCTGTTTAACAATGTCCCACAACACATTAGGAAAGAGTAGTCCATCTAGTTGGCCAGCCTCACCCTGCTCCCTCATTGGATTCATAAGAACACAAGACAATGTCTAGTAGAAATGTCTCTACATGCTTTGATTGGGGTGGTACCCAAGCCTGTGATTCATTCCACACTGCAAACAAGTCTTCTCCCTCCAGTGAACCTTTCTCCTGTTCCTGCCTGTGGAAGGCAGAATGGTTGGGACGTTCATTCCTCTGGGGTCAGTGGGAGCTCTGAAGGAACATTTCTTGGTTCTTTAGAGATTGACTGTATTGTTCTTTTGTATGTTTTCATTTAGTTTTTTAAATCAAGTAGACTTAGTGCAGAATTAACCCATAGGGATTGTATTAGTTGAAATCCTTAAGGACAAATCAGTCATTTTTCATTTGGTAGGTATTGTGATGAGTCCTATTGCTGTGGAAAGATTACATGGCAATCTACCTGAGCTGTCACTCTGTTTAACATGCCGGAGCAGCAGCTGCCCTTCCTCACCAACAGGTGCATACAGTCTCGTGAACATACCTACAAACATGTGTCTTCAGATACTGGAAATGTTTCCAAAGCAATGGAAGTGAGAACTTCCATTGTGTTTAAAGTGTGATGTGGCCAACCTGACAGTTTTCAGGTGTCCCTGAGAATTCTTCCACATTAGAGTCTCTCATACAAGTCATAATGGTAAAGCCATCTTTCAGTTGAATTTGACATAGACCACCCTCTCCTTCTTGAAGCACTTTCTTCAACCACTGGCATATCTCTTTCTTGATTCTCCTTCTATCTCACGATGTCCTTTTATTATCTTGCCTTGCTTATTCTTCCTCATATCCCAAACCTCCAAATTTGGATTAACGAAGTCCCTTTGAGCTAGAAATATGAGCAAAGGGTGCTAATGAGGTGAAGGAAAAGGAAAAAGGTGGCAAGACTCCATGCGATGATTTTTTTGATGTTGTTAAGCACCCTTGCATCGGTTCTAACTTATAACACCCAGTATACGGTTTCCAAGGAGCGGCTGATAGGCTCAAACCATAGACATTGTGTTTAGCAGCCCAGTGTTTATCCTATAGTAACACACCAGGAATGATTGTAGAAGCTTGTTGACGCCCAGGGAACTATGAGAGAGCATCTGAATGAAATGATAGTTCCGAAGCATCATTACAGAAGCCCATCTAGGGACAGTCTTCACCTAAGCTTTTGTTGGGGCTTTCAGCCCTCATAGTTCAATTTCAGCTCCTCTCTTGCAATTAAAATGGTGAGAAAAGACCACCAGTTTCAACATGACCTGTATTTGTTAGAAGTGCAGAATCTCAGAGCCCACTTCACTCTTACTAAATCCAAAACTGCATTTAAACATGATTATCAAGAGATATGAGAAGTTGGAGAAGTTCTGAGCTATGCTACTTACCAGTATGACTTTGGGAAGTTACTTAACTTCTAGACCAACTGTCTTCATCTGTAAAGTGGTGCAGGGATACTCAGGGCTGCGGTAATAACTAAATGTGTGTCCATCTGCTAGTTGCAATGCCTAGCATAGGGTAGAAGCCCAATGTATTTGAATTCTCCTTTCATCCTGACGGCCATTGGTAAAGCAGTGAACAGATAGATCACCGTTTCTGTTGCTCTGAATGCCATTCCAGAGTTGTGCTTCTGAGCTCACATTGCTAAGTTCCTGGTGAATGGATACAGAATATATATTGTTGTTCTAAAGTGCCTTTGAGTAAGTTCTGACTTATAGCAACCCTGTATAGAGTTCCTACGGCATGACTACCATGTTGGAACTACTGATCTTGCAGTTAGCAGTCCAGTGTTTATCATACAGCACCACACACAGAGAACATGTTCATTACCGTATCACTTACCTACTCTACAGACAGCTTCTTTATTCTGAAGAGTATTGTTTGTTTTTTTAACCTCTGGGCCACACTTTGTTTATTTTATTGGGCCTTCACAAACATTTATGGATACCAATTATATGTAAACATCTGTGCTGAATCCTAGCGTAGACTCAGATGATACAAAGGCAAAGGTCCTGTCCTGAATGAATTTATAATCCATTGTTATACTTGTTGCTCACTGCCTTTGAGACAATTCCTGACAACCTATGTACCCCAGAGCAGAATGCAGCCCCATCTTGTGCCAGCCCCACGGTCAGATGTGCACTGGGCAGTCGTGAGCCACAGTGTTTGCATGGGATGAACGCTGGAAGTAGATCACTAGGCCTTTACGCATAGTCCATCTTCATTTGGGTGCTTCACTGAAATGTGTTCAGCATCCTAGCCACACCTCCACCTCCACCAACAGACAGATGGTGGCTGTGGGTGAGGTGAATCAACTGGGAATTGAACTTGAATTTCCTGTAGAGAAGGCTAGGATCTCTACAGTATGTATCTTGTTCCTAAACCAGGGGCTGCCTGTTTATGCTCTGTTTCCAAAATAGTTCTTGTCTCCATTTATTTCTCATTATTGAAATAAATATTTTATAAGATACACTCAGGCTTGCCCTGCCGAATTAATGTTCACTTTTTACCGTGCTTTGCTTTTTTTTTTCTTTTCCTTGTGATTTGCTTTTGAGCAAGATTTATTCTCTTTCAGATTTAAAAAATTGGAATTTACACAATCTTTCTGAATAGTTCAATTTAATTACTACTTAAAAATTCAAAGAGAAACATCATTCAATATTAATAAGCCAATCTGCAAAAATAAATCTCACTGTAAGTTTGGCTTAGGTAAACAGGGATTTGAAAAAGTATGACAGAACTCAAGAAATAATAATAGAAGAAGCAGTTTGTGTTTTCTCAGCCTCTGTTTTTATTTGTAGAGTTAAAGCTTAGTATTCCAATGCCAATACTTCTGTAGGCCTATGCTGATGGTCATAAGGAAAAATAGCTGTGAAAAACTTGCAGATGAATATGAGTGAAGTGGTCTGCTCTGATATGCAAACGGGAGTGATGGGGTCTGTGGCCAATGAGCAAATCTGCTTTGTGTAAGAGGGCAGCTATCACCAAGGTCCAGCAAATGTGGAATGTGGAATGCTCAGAACTGTTTTTTTTTCAAGAGGAATCCGAAATCTCTTTTTATGTGAAATAGATAGGGTTTTTTTTTTTTTGTTGTTGTTGTTATTGTTAATTTCTTAACAGTGGCTCACTTTTTAAAACCATTCATGCCAAACCAATCACATCTATATGTTCAGTAAGCTACAGAGGCTTCAAGTTTTCTCCTTCTCCTCTACAGCCAGTGTCTATGATGCTGACCAACTGCAACTGACCAAGTCAGATAACCTCAACTCACTGGCTTTTAACTTAGCAGGAAATGAGACTTATCAGAGAGCACGGCCTGAGTCACCCCTGCATAGATGCTGGTTCCGTATGTCGAAGTTTGGTCTCTGGCATGAGCTGTTAGGTGTGAGTACGTCGATTTCGATTCCTAGGGACCCCTGAGTCCCAGTAGAATAACCCCTTAGGGCTTTCCAGGCTGTACTCTTTACAGGAAGATCTGGTAGCTCAGTAGCTAAAACACTCAGTTGCTAACTGAAAGGTGGAATGGGGCTTCAAACCCACCAACTGCTCAGTATGTGGATACCCAATAGGGCAGTCTTCTTCAGCAAAGACCCACAGTCTTGGACACCTTGTCGACCAGTTCTCTTCTCTTCTCTAGGGTCCCTGGGAGTTAGAATCAACTTGATAGTAAGGGGTTTTAGCACTTTTAAACTTTACAGAAATAATTGCCCAGTTTTTCGCCCATGGAGCCATTGGGCAAATTCGAACCATCAACCTTTCAATTAGCAATCAAGTGCTTAATTGATGTAACACCAAGGGCTCCTTAAAGTTCCACCAGTAATTGTAATGACCAGGTTTGAGGAAACAGTTTCCTTCCACACTGGCTGTCATGTGGTTCTCTGTTCACAGGTCCTCTGGGTTCCCCAGGACTCCATGAGGCCTACCTTCTTCCGGGTTCTCAGTTTCCCACCAGATGCAGGATAGGCAGGGGAGAATCAACATGGAGACCCTCTTGCTATTTATCAATTTTATACCACCTAAACAATATTCATAATGAACACTGTGGTAAATCTGCCGTTTACTATCACCATTTCCCCCCTGTTTTGGTGTACTTTTATATTTTTGCTCCTTCTAAGTATTGAAAACAAATTAAATTCAGCAAAATAGAAGATCCAGGGAATACAGCAAATAATTATTCCTGCCAAGCATGAGTATTTAGCACCTGCATGTTTGGGAAACATTCAAATTGGTTTGCTTTGTATATGCCACAGAAGTGTTCCCAGGAGCTCAGGAAAGCTCTTTTGGATTTACTTGTTATTTATGTATTTATTTGATTTTGAAGATGTCAGCAATTGGCGAATTAGGTTAGGTTGCAAGGTCTCGGGGTGCAGCCGCGAGATTTTACAATACCGCATTTGGTCTGGTGAGCATATTTGGAGTCAGGTTTAGGTTATTAATCTGAGAACCCGGGGCCGGATGGATTATATGAAAGTAAGACTTTGTACACGTCCATATAACTCATTTTTGTCATGCAGCATTATATGTCTCAGTGGCTAAAGGTTCACAAATGGCTCATAAATATTTTGTGAAGGAAGGTTTGGGGATGATAGTTTGTCATGGCCAGAATGAATTACTGCTACAACGAGAGAGAAGAGGGGAGAGAGGGAGGGGGCAAGAGAGAGGGCAGATAGGGAGAAGGAAGCTGGGAGGGGAAAGAGTGAGAGAGGGAAGAAAGGAGGGACACACACAGAGAGAGACAGAGAAACGAAAAAGCAAGGAAAGGGAAAAAAAAAAGTGCTGCTGAATTTTCATATCTGGGAGAGCTGATTTAGAGGCCTGTGTAGTTTCTTCTTAATTACTTTAGAGATGGTTTTGGAAAATGGGACTCTAAATGGAGCGCAGGATGATTTATGGCACTATTTTATGAGATGGAATTAAAAATTCAAACCAGAATGTGGAACCGCGGCAGCATGGGGCTCTCATTAAGCGGCAGTGAAGGCTGCCGTTCATCTGACTGCACCTGCTGGGGGCGGAAGGCATGGCTACCTGCCCATCCCAGGGGACTCAGCAAGCACGGGAGAGTCCCAGGTCAGAGTGCGGAATAACTCTTTGTGGGGACTTGGGACAAACTCCCTGAGTCCTGGACGGAGAACATTTGGTGACTTACACAGTGCTGATCTTTTGGGAAATCCTGCTGTCTAGAATGCAAACCCACAGCCCTGCAACTTGAGAGCATTTGTCTCAGCCTCTCCATCTGTCATATGCGGATGGTGACAACCACAGGTGGTTGTGTAAGGATGGAATAAAGCCATGGGTGGAGGACAGAGAGATACTATATATATATAGCCACACACAAACAAACCCCAAAGTGTTGTCTCTGAGTCAATTCCAGCTCATGGTACCCCACAGGTTGCAGAGCAAAGCTGTTCCAGAGTGCTTCTTGGCTATACACTTTATGGAAGCAGATCGCAGACGTCTATTTCATGGGCACACTGGTGGCTTGAACCGCTAATGTTTAGATTAGTTGTTGTTAAGTGCCGTAGTGTCAGTTCCAACCCATAGCCATGTTGTATAGGGTTTCTAACAAGCAGATGGCGAGATTGAACTGCTGATGTTATGGTCAGCAGTCCAGTGCTGATCCTACAGAGCCACACCAGGAGTATGTTGTTGTCGTTCAAGTGCTGTCCAGTCAGTTCCGACTCACAGTTACCCTATATAGAGTTTCCAAAGAGTGGCTGGTGAGTTTGAACTATCAACCTTGTGGTTTCAACCTGCCTTGTGGTCCGGTGCATTATCCTGTAGTGCCACACCAGGGCTCCTGTAGGATGTTGTTGTTAAGTGCCATTGAGTCGATTCCAACCCTTAGCGACCCTGTATATTGTTTCCAAGGAGCAGCTGGTGAGCTTGAACCGCTGACCTTAGAAGGTTCAAACTAACTTTGCAGTCCAGCGCATTAACCCACAGCACCATCCCAAGGCTCCTTTTCTCTAGGAGTATGTTGTTGTTGTTAAGTGCCATCAAGTCAATTTTGACACATAACAACCCTTTATAGGGTTTCCAAGTAGCAGCTGGTAAGCTTGAACCACAGACCTTGCAGTTCAAACGAACTTGCAGCCTGACACAGTAACCCTCAGCGCCACACCAGGACTCCTTTAAGAGTATTGTTGTTGTTGTTTTAGGTGCTATTGAGTCAGTACCAACTCATAGTGACCCTATGCACAGCAGAACAAAACACTGCCTGATCTTGGGCCAACCTCACTATTGTTACCACGCTTGAGCCCATTGATGCTGCCACTAGGCCAATCCATCTCGCTGGGGGTCTTTCTCCTTTTCTCTGACACTTCACCCCACCAAACATGATATCCTTCTCAACTAACTGGTCTCTCCTGACAATATGTATGAAATATGTGAGACGAAGTTTGATCATCCTGGCTTCCAAGGAGCACTCTGGCTGCACTTCTTCCAAAACAGATCTGTTGGTTCTTTTGGCAGCCAGTGGCACTTTTAATACTCTCCTCCAACACCATAACTCAAAAGCATCAATTCTCCTGCGGTTTTCCTTATTCACTGTCCAGCTTTCACATGAAATTGAGGTCATTGAAAATACCATGGCTTGGGTCAGGCACACGTTAATCATCAAGCTGACATATTTGCTCTTCAACTCTTTGAAAAGGTCTTGTGCAGCAGATTTGCTGCATATGATATGTTGTTTGATTTCTTGACTGCTGCTTTCATGAGTATTGATAGTTTATCCAAGAAGAATGAAGTCCTTGACAACTTCAATCTTTTCTCCATTGATAAAAATGTTGTTTATTGGTCCAGTGGTGAGGATTTTTGTTTTTATTACATTGAGATGCAATCCATTCCGAAGGCTGTGCTCCTTGAGCTTCATCAGTAAATATTTTAAGTCTTCTTCACTTTCAGCAAGCAAGATTGTATCATATGCATATCGCTAATGATACAATGCTATGAGTCTTCCTCTAATCCTGATGCCAAGTTTTTGTTCACATAATCCAGCTTTTCAGATTATTTGGTCATGATACATGTTGAATAAGTATGGTGAAAGAATACAACCCTGTCACTCACATTTCTTAATTTTAAACCATACAGTGTTCCCATGTTCTGTTCAAACAACTGCCTCTTGGTCTATGTAAAGATTCCTCATGAGTACAATTAAGTGTTTCCGAATACTCATACTTCACAATGTTGTCCATAGCTTGTCACAATCCACACAATCGAAAGCCTTTGCATAGCCAATAAAGCACAGACAAACATGTTTCTGATATTCTCTGCTTTCAAACAAAAGCCATCGGATATCAGCAATGATATCCATTGTTCAACAGCCTTTTCTGAATCCGGCTTGGTATTTGATATGCAGCATTGTTTTACCCATTAGAAATATCTTTATCAACAAAGTCTGTCTTCATAGCTTATTGTCTTATTGCAAAATCTTGTCCCCTGCAGAAGGGACATCATCAGCTAATGTGTACAGGCAAACTAAGCAGTGCCCAAAATAGCTAGAGAGATAATATGAGGCAGGTAGCAGAAAGAACCAAACCAAGAGATGGACAGATCAAGGAAAACCGTACTTTGGATGCCATAAGCAGAAAATTATCTATTTTTCTCTGTTTATTTTGATTGTAACAGTTCAAATACAGTCCTCACTATACACACACACACACACACACACACACACTCTTTACTCTGTAATCAGAAGCAGATAGATATTTCAGAATTTGCTCTTCCATTCAGCAGTTCTTTATCAAGTGTTTAATATGTGTAACTATGCATCAGACACCTTTTAGATGATGGGTAAAAACAAAACAAAAGAAAATGCTGATACCTAGCCAAAATAGAAACAGCTACCTTTCCATTTATTTTATTCTGCCTTGCTGCAACCCAATGTAGAAATGTGCTCCATAGGGTTGTCAGGGGATGATTTTTCAGAACTAGATCACCAGGCATTTCTTCCAAGGTACCTCTGGATGGACTCAAACTTCTACCCTTTTGGTTAGCAGTTCAATGGTCTCTGTTTGATCTACCTAGAGGCTCTAGATATTGAGATTACAGTCATAAATGAAGCTGACCAAATTCCTGCTCCAAATATCTTTATTCTGGTAGGGGCAGGGAGTAGGGGGACAGGTAGTAAACCAAATGAACATGCATTACATATGAATATTTATATTATTTATTCATTTGGTTTATTGCCTGTCTCTCGAACTCCCTGCTTTCATCAGAATAAAAAAATAAATAAACCAAGAGAGGGAAATAATAGTCCCAGGTGGGATGGCAGACTTGCCTAAAAAAGTGACATTTAAACAAGGCCTGACAGGAGTGGAAAAGCAAGTCATGAGAATGATTTGGAGGAAGATCATCCTTGAGAAGGTCAGATGTAAAAATTTAAAAATAGAAGCAAGTTTTTGTTTTTCAAAAGAGTCCCATAGCTGATATCAAAAGACGATGCTTTGTTTTAGGCTCAGTAATCTAGGTTGCATGTTAGTGACACACTAGTCTTCCTAAAATTTTACAAGAATCACGTCATGCCCATGCTAAAACTTCTTCAGGGATTAAGGATTACAAGGACATTCATTTATTGATGTATAATACATTAGTTGCTGGGATTAGAAAAATGAGTGAGACTCATCCCTGTTTCCAAAGATCCCTTGGTGAATTAGGGAGGATAGACTTAATTATAAAACATGCCATAAACACAATGCCAAAAATATGTCTGGGGTCTTTTAGAAGACAGAGGAGGCATCTAATACACACTAGGTAGGAGTAAGAGGTCGGGAAAGGCTTAACAGAGAAACCAGTGCTTGAGCTGAGGCTTGAAGACGTTACTCAGTCAGTCTGATAGCAGGGATGGCATTGGCTAATGTGTACCTTTGGGAAATACAGAAGACATCCTAGCTCATAACTGCTGGAGGAAAGTTCTGCAAGGTGAGATTGGGGATGTGGACAGATCAAAGAGAGTTAAATGAAGTCCATAACTTTCTCTGGGCATGACTGGCTCATCACAACACTGTCCTCACCAAGCACTTGTCCAGCAGACCAGTCAGCCAAGCCTTTGCTCTGCTTAAGCTTTGCCGAATGTCAAGAACAGTCTCCCCAGTCTTGTTGACGCTCATGAATCATGTGTATCTCTTAACTCCTGGCTGCAGCCTTGTAAGTCTTCTTGTTGGAGCTGTCCAGGGTGACGTGACAAAATATTGCCACATTCCCTTAGGTTTTACTTATTTCTGCTCAGTTACTGTTGCTTATTGTCACTTAAATGTTTCATTGCTATTTTCTTTTTGTGGAGCATAAATATGAGGGCAAAATCTGCCTGAGTTTCTCCTACACATTCTTCTATATAGACTAAGTATCCACTAATTTCTGGTTGAAAAATACATCTTATTACATCTGCACTGTCCAAAATGGTATCCACTAGACACACATGCCCATTTGACTTTAAATGAACTAAAATTCAATAAGATTAAAACTTCAGTTTCTCAGTCTCCTTAGTCATATTCCAAGTGATTTGTACCTTCATGCAGTTACTATCCTGATCAGCTCAGCAACTTTCCCATCATCACAGCAAGTTTTATCGTCTATCATTGCTTTGGACTACTTTAAAAAGAATTTCCACATGAGAATAAACCCCAGACTACTTTACAATCATATCTTTAAATTGTTAAAAGACTTTCATTCAATTCTATTATTCATGCATGTTAACGTTATTGATAAAACATTGCAATTTCACTCCAGATAATTTATTTTTATAAGCTGGACACTACATAGGCTGTCAATTTTTATGGAAGAAATAAAAATAATAGTGTTTTATAGATGCCTGTCTATTCTGTGCCAGGATGACTGATGAGGTTACACCAGAAGGTAACATGGGGGAGGAGGCTGTGGTTGGTTTTAATAAGTCTTAAGTACTTAGTGGCGAGGACTTAAAACATTTACTGATGAAGATTAAAGAGCACAGCCTTTGGTATGGATTACATCTCAATGTCAAGAAAACAAAAATTCTCACCACTGGACCAATAAACAACATTCTTATCAATGGAGAAAAGATTGAAGTTGTCAAGGACTTCATTCTTCTTGGATCAACTATCAACACTCACAGAAGCAGCAGTCAAGAAATCAAACGATGTATTGCATTAGGCAAATCTTCTGCACAAGACCTTTTTAAAAGTGTTGAAGGGCAAAGACATCAGCTTGAAGACTAAGGTGCCTCTGACCCAAGCCATGGTATTTTCAATAACCTCATATGCATGCGAAAGCTGGACAGTGAATAAGAAGGACTATAGAAGAATTGATGCTTTTAGTTATGGTGTTGGAAGAGAATATTGAAGATGCCATGGGCTGCCAAAAGAACCAATAGATCTGTTTTGGAAGAAGTGCAGCCAGAGTGCTCCTTAGAGGCCAAGATGGCCAAATTTCGTCTCTCATACTTTGGACATATTGTCAGGAGGGATCAGTAGCCGGAGAAGGATATCATGTTTGGTAAGGTGGAGGGTCAGGGAAAAAGAGAAAGACCCCCAACGAGATGGAATGGCCAAGTGGCAGTATTCATGGACTCAAGTGTGGCAGCAGTAGTGAGGTTGGCCCGGGATCGGGCAGTGTTTCTTGTGACAACCATGTAAGGGGTAGGAATTCCAGATCCGATAGGTGTGGCTTCCAGCAGTCTAGTCTTCATGGAGTCTTTCAATCACTTGACATAAGTCCTCTCTGTTGTTGTTGTTAGCTATTAAGTCAGCCCCAACTCATGATGACCCCATGGATTACAGAGTAAAACTACTCCATAGTGTTTTCTTGGTTGTAATCTTTGCAGAAGCAAGCCCTGGATGATATAAATGGTTAATATGTTTAGCTACTAACAAAAAAGTTAATGTTCAAATCCACCCCAGACTCCCCTCACAAGAAAGCTCTGATGACCAGCTTCTGTAACAAATCAGCCATTGACAATCCTCTGGAGCATAGTTCTATTTGGACAGATATGAGTTAGGGTCAACTCAAAGGCAAGTGGTGAACCCTCTGTCAATCTCTACTAAATAAAGATGACCCTAAGATCTACCTCACTTGTCTTTTGTGAAAAAATGCGCCAAACAAAATGCCTGGCATAGAGTACTCACAATATATCATTTCATTCCCTTAATAAATAACTACAAGTAGCTGGGGTTCACAATGGTTAAGTGCTCACCAGCTCACTGAAAGACTGCCAGTTTGAACCCATCTAAAGTTTCTGCATGACAAAGACTGACAGATTTGTCATAACTGGCACAAAGATTGTTGTTGTTGTTTTTGTTATGTGCCATGGAGTAGGTTCCTACTCATAACAACCCTGTACAGGGTTTCCAAGGCTGTAAATTTTTACGGGAGTAGAAAGCCTCATCTTTCTCCCGCGGAACAGCTGGTAGTTTCCAGTCTAGAAAATCCTATGAGACAGTGTCACTATGTTGTATGGAGTTGAAATCTACTTGATGACATCTGCTGTTGTTGTTAGGGACCCTGAAGATGGTTCTGACTTATAGTGACTCTGCACAACCGAATGAAACACTCCTTAGTCCTACACTATCCTCACAATTGTTATGTTTGAGGCCAGTGTTGCTGCCAGTGTGTCAATCCATCTCATTGGGATTCTTCCTCTTTTTCGCTGACCCTCCACTTTGCCAAACATAATGTCCTTATCCAGGGATAAGTCCCTCTTGATAACATGTCTGAAGCATGAGGTAAAGGAACACCATCCTGGCTTCTAAAAAGCGTTCTGGCTGTACTTCTTTCAACACAGATTTATTTGTTCTTCTGGCAGTCCATGGTACTTTTATTATTTTTATCTAACACTATAATTCAAATGTATTAATTCTTTAGTGATCTTCCTTATTCATTGTCCAACTGTCACCTGTTTATGAGGCACGTGAAAATATCATATCTTGGGTCAGATGTACTTTAGACCTCAAATTTATGTCTTGATTCTTTAACACTTAAAAGAGGTCTTTTACAGCACATTTACCTAATGTAGTTTGTCATTTGATTTGTTGACTGTAGCTTCCATGAATGTTGATTGTGGATTCAAACATAATGAAGTCTTTGGTAACTTCATCAATTCCTTTTTGTTGTTGTTATATGCCGTCGAGTAGGTTCCAACTCATAGCAATCCCCTTTAGGGTTTCTGAGGAGGGGCTGGTGAGCTTGAACTGAGGACCTTGGGGCTCAAACCAACCTGACAGTCCAGTGCATTAACCAACAGCACCACACCAATCCCTTAAGTACAATTTAGTCTTCTTTCATCAGTACCATCGGTTCTTGACCATATGCTACATTTTCAAATGGTTGAACAATAACCATTTCTGTTTGGTATAGTGGCTTTGTGTATTCCTTCCATCTTCTTTGATGCTTTCTGCATCGTTCTATATTTGGCCCATAGAATCCTTCATGATTGCAACTTGAGGCTTGAACGTTTTCTTTAGTTCTTTCAGCTTGAGAATTGTGAATGGCAGCAGAACATTGTCAGGTTTTGTTCTGGGAAATCAGCCCCTCAGGTTGGAAGACACTCAAAATGTGACTGAGAAAGAGCTGCCTCTGATAGTTTGTGGTCATTGCTGTTAAGTGCCAGGGAGTCTGTTCTGACTCATAGAGACACTGAATAGGGTTTCTATGGAGTGGCTCATGGGTTTGAACTGCCAACCATATGGTTAACAGTCTAGCACTTACCCTACAGTGCCAATCCAAAGTTGACCATATGACATGAATAGAGCAAAACTTTATATCCTTTGCTGCATGCATTCAATGCATTCATGTCACAGTTTCAGAGAATATTGAGGTGAAGAATTAGTGTGTTTGCTACACTAATCTAATGGAAGTTATATACTTTAATTCTTAGCATGCTATTTGGGGGCAAAACCAGTTTGCTGAGTTCCATGAGAACCCTTGTGACCCTTGCTGAAAATATGAATCATCACATCCAAACTAAGAGTGATTGGTGGCAGCATGGTGTGAGTCAGACAACTGCCCATCACCAAAGGCTTTCCTGGTTTCTGTCTAGATGTTGCCCAGCTCCCTTGCCCGGCTTCATCACTTTCTATTCCCTGGGTTTGGCAGGGGTGTGGAGAATTTGTCTTCTTTCTGTGTGAAACACTCTAGGATGTCAGAGGAGTTAATGACTGTGCATCTCAGGACTTACACCTCAAGCTTCTGCACAGATGGATGCAAGAAGAGGTCTGAAGGGATTAAGATTATGGGTGTGGATGCACGAAGCAATGTTTGCGAGTTAAAAAAACAAGGAAACCCAAACAATCTTTTGAGATGAAAGGAGTGAGGGGTTTGATCTTTCTTCAAGTTATATATAATTATAAAACAAAATATGAATATCACAGTTGTGCTTATTCACCCAAATACAATCTTCCCAGTATATGAGTTTAGCATACTATTCATTAATGCCTCTCCCCCCGTTAGTGGAGATGCTAGAATCATAAATGAATTCTTAATAGCTTCAAACCAAATGAATTATAGCACAAAGGTCAACCTTTATTTTTTAAATGACTTTTTGTAATATAATACCAAATATCCATGATAAGAAAATGTGTTCCTTCTATAACTGGTTGGGAGATAAAGGGGCTACTTTCCTCAAAGTTTCAGGATGACAATCTCACATTTGTTGTGTTGCTAAGGGCCATCAAGTTGGTTCAGACTCATAATGACTTGTATAGGGTTTGTGAGGAGCAACTGATGAGTGTGAACTATTGACCTTGCGGTTCAAACTGACCTTGTGGTCCAGTGCTTATCCTACATTGCTACACCAGAACTCCAAAATGTCACACTATAGATATGTAAATGGTGGTCCCCAGAGTAGTCCTTGGTCCACATGTATATAATGACAGCTTTGTTTTCTGCTAAAGGGATCTGTAACTCACTCCTTGATGGTCTGTTATTAGCTAAACTGTGATATTGAGTGCCTGGTGTCGCACCATAGGCTTATGCGCTGGATTGCAAAGTGAGTTTGAACTGCAAGGTCGACAGTTCAAGCTCACCAGCCACTCCTTGAAAACTCTGTACAGGTTCACTGTGGGTTGGAATTGACTCAATGACTCTTAACAACAACAACAACAGTATTAAGTGCTGTAAGAAAGATCAAATTATGACTAAAGAAGGATAAGCATTAATTTCTTGCTCTTCTTTTAGAGCATGTAAGTCTGGTAGCTTCATTACAGTACACAGTCCTAAGATGTCTAGGTTTCTTCCTAATGCTCCACACATCCGGTCAACACAGACCTAGAGTTCAGACATACTAAACAAGGAAAAGCATGGTGAGAACACCATTTTTAAGATCTTGCCCCAGAAATCACAAGCCCCTTTTCTGTTCATATCCCATTGCTCAGAACTTGGTCACATGACAAGCCTAACTGCAAGGGAATCTGGGATATGAAGTCTTTACTCTGGGAAGCTGTGTTTTCAACTAAAAAATCTAAAACCAGGAGATGATGGGAATATTCTGATCAGAAGGATAGATTTGGTGCTCATAAAACTTTAATATTTTGCTGAGATCTATCACAGGTCTTAGGAAAGGTAGGTGCACACTGACTCATATGCTGCGCCATCCATCAAAGTTTCAGTCTATCCCAGTAGCACTAGACACCCCATTCAAGACACAACTTTACCCCTCAGCATTACATCTTTTAGACCTATTTATATGTTCGTAGTTCAGACCTTTTTTTATACTATCTAGTCTTGTTAAGGAGAGAAGAGTTATTTAATTATATAAGTAGAAATCTATGTTGTTGTTCGGTGTCATTGAGTTAGTTCTGACACATAGCAACCCTGTGCACAACAGAAAGAAATACTGCCCAGTCCATTGTTGCTACCACTGTGCCAATCCATCTCACTGGGGTCTTCCTCTTTTTCACGCATCTTCCATTTTACCAAACATGATATCCTTCTCCAGGGACTAGTCCCTATTGTCCAAAGCATGAGAGACAGTCTCACCATTCTGATGTCTAAGGAACATTCTGACTGGACTTCTTCCAACACAGATTTGTCTGTTCTTCTAACAGTTCATGGTATCTTCAATAATTCTTTAACACCACAATTCAAATGCATCAATTCATCTAAGGTCTTCCTTATCCATTGCTCAACTTTCAAATGCGTATGAGGCTATTGAAAATACCATGACTTATATCTCAGACTGATATCAGTCTGGACACTTTAAAGAGGTCTTGTGCAATAGATTAGCCCAATGCAACACACCGTTTAATTTCTTTATTGCTGCTTCCATGAGTGTTGATTGTGGGTCTAAGCAAAATGAAGTCTTTGACAACTTCTACCTTTTCTCTGTTTATCATAATGTTATTTATTGGTCCAATTGTCAGAATTTTTGTTTTCTTTATGGTAAGATGCAATCCATGCTGAGGGCTGTCATCTTTGATCTTCATCAGTAAGTATTTTAAGACCTCTTCACTTCCAGCAAGCAAGGCTTTGTCATCTACATATTGTAGATTGTTGATGAGTTTTCCTCCAATTCCAAGACCATGTTCTTATTCACATAATCCAGCTTCTCGAATTATTTGCTCACCATACAGATTTAATAAGTATGGTGAAAGGATATAACCCGGGCAGACACCTTATTTGATTTTAAACCATTCACTATCCTCTTTTTCTGTTTGAACAACTGCCTCTTGGTCAAATGCACGTTTGACTATGTGAAGGTTCCTCATAAACACAATGAACTGTCTGGAATACCAACTTTTTGCACGTTACCCATAGTTAGTCAGATCTACACAGCCAAAAGCCTTTGCATAGTCAATGAAGCACAATAAATATTTTTCTGCTAATCTTTCTTTCAGCCAAGAGCCATCTGATGTCAGCAATCACATCCCTTATTCCATGTCCTTGTCTGAATCTCTTGCAGTTCCCCATCAATGTACTGTTGCAGCCATTTTTTTAATTATCCTAAAGCAAAATGTCACTTGTATGTGATATTAATGATATTATTCAGTGATTTCCACATTCTGTTGGGTCACCTCTCTTTGGAATGGGCACAACTACGGATCTCTTTCAATCAGATGGCCAACTAGCTGTCTTCCAAATTTGTTGGCATAGATGTGTGACTGTTTCCAGTACTACATCAGTTTGTTGAAAGATTTCAATTTGTATTCCATCAATTCCTGGAGGTTTGTTTTTTTCCCTGTTGCATGCAGTGCAGTTTGGCTTTTTTCCTTCATACTGTCTGTTATTGATCATATCATATAACCTCTTATAATGGTTGAACATGGACCATTTCTTTTGGTACAGTGACTGTATTTCTTCCACCTTCTTTTTTTATGTTTGCTGCATCATTCAGTATTTTGCCCATGTTGTTGTAGTTGTTAATAAGTGCCATCGAATGGGTTTCAACTTATAGCAACCCTTATAGGGTTTCCAAGGTTTTAAATCTTTGCAGAAACAGAAAGTCTCATTTTTCTCCCAAGGACTGGCTGGCAGGCTCAAAATGCTGACCTTGTTTTTTGCAGTCCAATGATTATTGCATGAAGTCACAGCACTCCCATTTTGTCCATTGTTGTTTTTGTTAAATGCCTTTGAGCTGATTCTGACTCATAGCAAGGTTAGCAGTTCAAACCCATCAGCTCCTCCTTGGGAATCCCATACAGGGTTGCTATGAATCGGAACAGGCTGGACAGCACTTAACAACAACATGTTTATATATATTAATATTTATAGTTGTATGTTGAGTTTCAGATTCAAACCAACCTTAAGGTTGAGTGCATTATGCTTCAGTATGTATATACATACATACATATATATATATAGTATCGGTGTGTTGCTGTGGGTTAGTGTGCTGGACTGCAAAGTTGGTTTGCATTGCAAGACTGGTGGTTCAAGTTCACCAGCTCTTTGGCACTTAACAACACTATATATATATATATATATAGTGTCCTGGTGTGGTGCTGTGGGCTAATGTGCTTGACTGCAAAGCTGTTTGAACTGCAAGGTTGGTGGTTCAAGCTCACCAGCAGCTCCTTGGAAACCCTATACAGGTTCACTATGGGTTGGCATCAACTCTATGGCACTTAACAACAACAAATATAGATATGCATACATATATACATACATATACACACATATATGTATATACACACATGTGTATATGTACACACATGTGTATATGTACACATACACATATATGTATATGTACACACATACATGCCACTCATGGACTTGGACTCCTGGTGCAGCACTGTAGGATAAGCACTCAACTGCAATAAGAAAAGAACACACAACACATTTCTCAAATTGAAAGGACAGAAGAATAAATAAAACTCAAGCTTCAAATTGCTATATTGAAGGATTCTATGGTGTGGCCCTGTGGGTTTATGCACTGGACTGCCAGGTCAGTTTGAACCACAAGGTCAGCCGATGGTGAGTTTGAACTGCCGCTCATCGCTTCAAACTGTGGTTCAGTGTATTATCCTATACCATATGCATGTATGTATTTATATATACATAAATACATACATAG